>NC_046165.1:49860268-50047768 GCF_011064425.1 Rattus rattus | reverse complement strand
GGAAAGATTCCTGGATTCCAGAACTCCTGGATTCCAAAACATACTATGCTGTTTCAACTCAAAAGATTCATTCATGTAACAAAAACAAGTCGCCAATATGTTACATTAAATCACCGCTAATTCCTCAGCAAAATGCAATTCATCTTGCAGAAACTAGTTCAAGTGGCTCAAGTATGTTTAACCTCCAAACAAACTGTGTGGTGAAGGTACCTGCCTTCCGTTTACACTGAGAACACCCACACGGTGCAAAGGTTAACTTTCCAGTGATCTCTCCCGACAGGTTTTCAAAATGAAAATGTCAGTTTCATATTTCTTTTCTAGGATGAAGCAAAATCATAATTTTCTTTTCTATCATGTCCCGTTCTTCTTTTTGGCTTATCAGTAGATCCTTTTATAAGGCAGGACATTCTATTTCTTGTCTTTAAAAAGATAACTTGAGATTTATCTTGCTAATGATCTTGCTCTGCCTGGCTGAGCTTCCCGTAGAAGAACTGACAGCACATATCCAATGAAGAAAGCCTTGCTGAGAGCCCCTTACTATATAGGCATCTCTTTGCTACCATCAAAGCATTTGTATGCATGGGGGCAGGCAGGCGTGCGCATGCACGCACACACACACACACACACTTTGAGATGCTTATATCCTGACTGTCAAAAGATAAGACAGTAAAATTCTAAGTCATGTCTAGGGATGACCCTCAGGACTGAGACTCTCAGGTTGCCATTCTGGAAAACAACTCAGAATCGCGCACTCATTCCATCTCACTCGCTCTGGCATGCTCTCTTAGAATGGCCTTTAATGATCTCATCTAACTATGCACAATGGCAGCACTTCCTGTGGACGGAGTCCTCCCTCACATTTTCCCAAGTTTTGCCAGTGATCTTCATGTTCTAGGACCGCAGACCAAGGACCTTGCTACAAACTGTGTGAAAACCAAGCCCGACTTTCTTGCATTGTAAGAGGGACCACTGCACCCCAAAACTCCTTTTTAACTTCAATACGTATGATTCTCCCCTCTGTGCCCCTGAACTCAGGGAAGTGTTTGGCTTGCCTGCTCCTGTGAACTACAGACTTTTTCAATTTAGCAAACAAAGGTTTATTACTGATAACAAAACAACATACTGCCTCTACCACAGATGAAACACAAAGCATTATTTTAAAGGACCTTTAATTCCACAGAACACTGTGGCTAAGTTCCACTAGTGATGTTAGTGTGACCCTGAAACCATATCATGGGTTTACTCTTAGAACAGCAACCCTTAAAGTCCTGCTGACTCCTACGGATGGACGGAAGGCAATCAAATCTTTTGTAAGCTGTGCCTTCATTTCATTTGCCGTGGTCTATTTACTAGGCCCAATGGTCTAAAAAGGAACTCTCTCTGCTCCCTCAGAGTCTATGGCTTTTAAGATTCTACACATATGGCCTTTGCCCATAATTTGGCTTCATGGTAAAGAATCTCAGAAAGATTTCAATTCGACCAGCATTAGAATACCAACAGCAGTAAGGATGTTATTATATTTGTGCTTGGGAGATGTACATTCCAAGCCACCTCAGACTGCATAGTAATACATGTCACCAAGGAAATGTCATATTGAAGTGTAACTCTAAATTAGAAGGTAGAAGGCTCACTACATCTTATTTTATTACAAATCAGTGAGCTTAGGAAATAAAGGTGATAAATAAGCATTGTATATCTTTCACCGTGCAGTGACTAATGCTAATGATCTCCTCAGAAAACAGTGAGAAGTTACCACACGCTGCAATGAATATCATTCTCTTTAATTCCTGAAGAGATGTTACTGGTGCCACTTCCTAGCTAAGCTAAAACCGCAAGTGGTTAACTGCTATATACTGGATTAGTTCCAGAGCCCCAGTTCTTAGATATGCATTGCTCTAGGTCCCCGAGAAGACTAGACTTTGTCTGTATCACTTTTTGCTTGGCCACTGACAATCCAATCATCAACCATGGGTCCTAACTCATTATTACTGTTTCTGTCCATCCTTCATATATTCCACTGTTGGGGCCAAGCACGGTCTCAATATTTCTGCTCCAAACAACTCACAGCCTTCCTAAGTGATCATCCCCTTGCCTACAATTCATCAAAAGTAGACCCGACAGACTGGTTCTTACAACAGCACCCTGCTCAAAACTATGTTTGAAAACTTGAGGCTAGAAGCATTATACTGTCTACAAACAAGCAATCCGTTTCTCTATGATTGTTAGCAAAACCTTTCTTTTTCTTTCTTGTCCTTATATTTTTCTTTTCAAACTAGCTTTGACAATAAATGTCCATTGTTGGCCCTGAATGGTCCCTACTAACCACCAAGGAGAACACAGTGATTGTCGCTCACTTTGGAAAGTGGTAAACACATATTGTAAATGTTCTGATGCACTTCAGCACAGAGTTTAAATATTTACCAGTGTTTAGTATGAACATATCTATTTTGTCATCCAAAAGAGAGAACCAGTTGATTAAAAGTATTGAATAATTATGTCTCAAATATCAACTATGATTCTCAACTGATCTTTTACTATCCAAATACTAGTCCTAGAGAATAGGTTAAAAACATATCTCTGAATACTTATAATACTCTGTTACAAGTACTGCCCTAAAATTCTTTTTTTAAAAAATTAAAACATTTAGGGAAAAGATGTTTTAAGATGGAAGCTGTGAAATTATGTAAAATCTCATGCTTCTACTCAGGCAGATCACTGGTGTCTATTGCTGGGCGTTGATTACTGTGAACCCTTCCTTCAAAGAGAAAATTTCTATATCATCATGTTTTCATAAAACTTTAGTAATTTACAATGAGTTTTGCTAATACAAATACCTCTCCAAATGCACTGATGTTGTATCTTGACAGAGCCATTGAAAGTCATCTGGAGGTGACAATGTGCATACTGTGCCTAACCAACTAAATATCTGAGCACAGCATCTCCGCCTCCTATGGAGACTGTGCTGTCACACTGTGATCATGGCTGATCAAATGCTGTGACTCACTATGGCTGCCCAGCATCGTGAAACGACACCAAAGCACATGCCACTAAGCTCAGGAAAGATGGATCTCAAAGCCCAGTTTCTTCTGCATGCACATCACTTTACTGCCGTCAGAGTGCTGGGATCGTCAGCTAACAGCTATGAGAGTCAGAAACCAGCTCTGGACTTTTGACAAGAAGTAAGCTTAATACTAAGTCACTGTCTCTGAATTTCAATAACTTGTCAAGACTGAATCACATTCTTGTCCTAAATCAAACTGGCTGGCTTAAAACCTTGTAGGTTCAAAATCACAGGCCTCATAAAATACAAAACTACCACAGTCTACAGGTGAATAATAGAACTGAGATAAACTGCTGTTTGTGATATTAAGGTGAAGGAGACTGGAGAGGTTCTTAAACACTAAGTTTACTAAAAATTGAAGAGGAAAAACAGAGATCACCCTATACTAACTATACTTTAATGTCCCCTTGGTCACAAAGATTCTGTGACTCTGTTAAGGGAAATACTATGGAATGAGAACTCATTGAACTTTTTTCTCTGAGATAGCAAGCCAGAACACTTGAAATGGCTATGAGTGGGGCATTGACCAAGAAGGAGCTAGAGTAAAAAGTTCATGGCTGAATCTGCGACCTAAAAGTATCCGTCTCTTTACACCCAGTTTACTCACAGTTCTGGTGAAATATTTGCCCGGTGGTGACACTAGGTTCCTGGGACACTTTCACAGGGAACTGTCTGCCTGGATTTTTCTTAGTTGGAATACTTTCAACTGCGAACAAGACAGATGGAAGTCCTAGCCCTTTCTCCTTACCCCTGACTCCTCATCTTCAGTGTAGCAGAACAGAACTCAGCTGCCTTCTCTGTTAGCAGCACTGACTGTGAAGGAGTCAGGCATTTGTGTTGCTGTGAAATAATTGAAATAAGCAGGAGAAAAGTTCTGGTCCATGGTTTCAGTCCATGGTCAGCTTGCTCCATTGCCATGGGCCTGTGGTGAGGCAGAATGTCACAATGGTAAGAGTGTGCAATGGAGCAAAATTATTCACATCATAGTGGCTAAGAAGGAGAGAGGCAGAGAGGAAAAGAAGACAAACTTTCAAAGGTATCCCTCTGCTGACAAACTCCCTCCAAGCAGGACCACCTCCTCCTAGCCTCCCATCACCTCCCAGGAACATCATAAAATTATAACTCTTTTGCTGGACTAACCCACATATGAATCAAAGTCACCAGGATCCAATCACTTTCCCAAATCCTATTGGCTGGCCACCAAGCTAGCTCCCATGTGTATACACATCCATAGAAGCATTTCACATGCAAACCACAGCAGAGGGTCAGCTGCTTCTCTTTATCTGTAAAATGGAGAGAATCATTACATGCAGTGATGTGGTGAAGTTTAAAGGATATAAATCAGATGTGAAAGAACCTTATAAAATGCTACTGAGCTTAGAAGATCCCTTCAAGGGTAAGGGCCTCCTTCAAGATATAGAGTCACAGACTCATCGTCCTGATGAATGCTTGCAGCCTGGCATGAGCCTCTGCAGATTTACAAAACTTCAAGGCACCAATGAATACATTTACAAAAGTGGAATTTTGGCACTTGTTCAATCCATATTTATTAAATGTGTCTTCTTTGCCAGCACTAAAAACACGGCATAAATAATGTAGTACCCATCCTCAATGAAACTGGAAGCCCTTCTTTCCCATTTCCTAAAGGATGGCCACAGGACAGTCACAGCTAGAGGATAAATTCTTGGCAGCAGGAATGGAAGGCTCTTCCTTTTGAAAGAAGTTAAGTAAGGGAAGAGCGGGGAAAGGTTTCCCTCCAGAGACCTCTAATTTGAAGTTGAATCCTGTCTTTACCTTATGGACAAAATGGGATTTGGGAGTACTAAAGACCTGTGGCACGACGGAATGTTGATTACCCTTAAAGGTAATTGGCTCAGAACCCCAAGACCAAGTTTTTAACACAGAGGAGATTTATAGACCCCAGAGATACTAAAGATGGAAAACAAGAGACAAAGAGAGGAGATAGAGGACAAGGGAGATGGGACAGGGAAGGAGAGAGAGGGGCAGGGATATTTGTCCTGGAGTGGTGGAAAAAGATTGCCTGTGGATAGGGAGGAGACAGAAGTGGCCCATAAGTAAATGGCAGTTTATAAAAGTTAAGGGTAGAAACCTGTGTTCAGATGAGGTGTTTAATTTTGATTGGGCAGGTTAGTAAAGGCTTTAGATAGCTGGATCTTGACAGTCAGCCTCAGGAGGAGGAAGTGGCTAAATAAGGGGAAAGACCTTGGTGACTAGTTTTAGGAATGTAATCTAACATTTGTTATCAAGACAGAGGGAATGGGGGAAGGGCAAGGCCCGCCAGAGCCACATTTGCTGTGCTTAGACTGGCTAGAGTCACTTCATAGCCTTTCTGGCTTATGCAAAGGCAGTCAACATTGATGGTGTAGTTGTTGAGGCTAGAAAGTAGAAGATCATGTGTGGCTAATTGAACCTCTAATTGCAAGATGAAACCTTATTTTTGTATTCTCTGGAGAGGAGGAGTGTTTTATCTTTTAGAGACCGGAGGAAGAGGAGAAATCTACTCCTAAAAGGCCTTTTCCTAATGCCATTAACCAATTCCTGACAACTCTGTCCAAATCATAGGGCCTCTCCCAATGCTGTACCCTGGGATTACATTTCCAATGCATTGATCTGGGACCTATGTTCAGAATAGAGCAGGTGGCACCACTGACTTCTGAGAAAATGAATGCTTATCCAGTCAAGAAAGATGGTTGCTATCTCTCTAGAACTAGATATAGCAGAAGCAAAGTAAGGCCAAGAGATAACTCAGTAAATAAAACATTCCCATGCTTTATTCCATGTGAGCATGAGCAACCCATGTAAACAACCAAATGCTGTTAACATCTGTCTATAATTCTAATGTTCCTATTGCAAGATACAAGGTGGAGGCAGGAGACTCTCTAGATCACAGACTAGTTATCTTTGAATATGTAGCAGTGAATGAGAGAATCCCTACTTCATACAAGGTGGAAAGGTAAGGTTGCTGTGGCAGGATCACACCCCCACCCCTGACACGACGCCCCTCTCCCAATACACCTCCTGTAGGGGGGTGCTTTGTAACAGTTTCCTTCAAGATTGAAACATTCCATCATGAAGGGAGACTCCTTAGACAGGAAAATAAACAGTTCAAAATAGCTTCAGGAAGTCTCTGAAACTGATCAGATTCACTGGGTACCTTCCTCCCAGAGGAGACAAACCAAGCTGTAAACTCAGAGCCCAGACCAGCTACCTGGAACAGGTTAGACCTACTGAGGCACTGTAAAGGACACAGCTTTTGAGCTTCCTGTAGGCTGTGCAGTGTGTGCAAGATTCCTAGCTTTGTCACCCATTCCAGGTGGGCTTTAGTGGTTGATGCAGCTGTCTCTGAGTCGTTTCTGTCCCTACATCTCACCCATATTCCTGTAAGTGACCCCAATAATCATCGGCTTACCAAGTCGAATTTTGGTGGTATCCGTTTCACTACATGTCATGGAATCTGTATCTGAGGTGAGTACGCATGTGAAAGGAAAAGAATCTGCTTAGGACCCCTAAGGCCAGGGTCTTAGCACAAAGGAGATGTATTTGCCCCAGAGAGACAGATGGCAGGGAATAAGAGACAAGGAAAGGAGATTGAGGATGAGGAAGAAGGAGAAGAGAATAAGGGAAAGGAAGAAATGATATTTGTCCCAGAGGAAAACAAAGGACTGCTTCTGGGTAGAGGGGAGACATATGTGGCACATAATAAATGGTGGTTTATAAATGTAAAAAAAGAAACCTGTGTTATGATAAGGTGCTTAATTTTAATTGGACATGTTAATTAGGAGAGCCATAATGGACTTCTGATTGCTGGACTTCAACACTTTGATAGCTGGACCTCAGCCTCGGGAGTGGAAGTGACCCAATAAGGGAATGGACCTTGGTGGCTAGCCTTAGGAATGTAATCTGTTTTTATAACAAGGCAAAGGGAAAGCAGGGAAAATGGTGAGCCTACCAGAGTCATGCTTGCTATACTTGAGCTGGCCAGAGTCCCTTCACTATGCATATTGTGACTCCCTAGAAAAAAGTGTCACCCAACAAGGTGGAAATTAAAAGTAAACAGTAAAGAAACTATTTCCATTTTTCATGACCTGCCTAGTTCACTGAGGTGGGGGAAAAGGGATTCCTGGTACAAGGTGACATCTAACAGAAAACAGGTACCTGAAGCATGTCTGGTTTGGGGTCTGTCATGACTGGCAAAGAACATGGACAGCTGCAGCAATTTAAACACTGGCTGCTGGGAGCATTTCCTATTGGCGCGTTAAGTTAGCACAAACGTTCACTCAACACAACACAAAAATTCTTAGCTTCTATTCCTGAAGATTGAAGACCCCAAATCAGTCTCACGGGGTCCAAATCTAAAGATGTGTTCTTCATAGTTCTAAAGGAGAATCTTCCCTGTCGCCTTTCCCAAAGTCTAGAAGCCACCTCCATTCAAGTACCCTTAATTCATCTTTGAAACCAGCAACTCTTCACTCGCAAGTCTGTGGGGTAGTGTGACATTTGAAGTTAAATCCCTTGTTCCTGTCACCTCATCTCTACTTTTTATTCTCGTGTGTGTGTGTGTGTGTGTGTGTGTGTGTGTGTGTGTGTGTGTGTACATGTAGATATGAAGTCATCGTTTTCCCCTTAATTTGTGAAATTCTGTAGACGACTGATTCAGCTAGACTGCTTTCCAGCAAGTCCCAGGGATCTTACAGTCTTTGTCTCCCAAGGTTGGAACTACAGAAAATGCCACCATGCTCAGCTTCTTTACATGGATGATAGGGATCAAATCTGTGTCATTATGCTTACACAAGTACTGCACTTACTGAGCTATTCTCAAAGTCCGTGTTTTTCTGTAAGTATTCTCACAAATACACAATTTCCAGATGCTAATTGAAAAGAATCACCCCTTTCCTGATGACCATGATCATAAACCTTATGTGGATATAGTTTCTCAGAGATTTGGCTACCAATTCTTCTGCTCTCAGATAATCAATTATATAGTATATTTGAGTATTGGACTATTGTTTTTTATTCTCCCTCATGTATTTATTCCATTTCTCTCTTAATCAACCACTCTAACACTTTATCTCAGGCTCAGACAAAGCAAGCTGATATCCTACAGATGGGATTCCCCCAACTGCTGGACAGTAAATCATGATTTCACTGCTACTGATGAGTTACTGACAGCCTCTGATAGTCAGTGGCATCACACTAAGTAAGGTTCTGATCATACTTAGTCTAAAGGGATGACAGCATTTGGTTTTGTGCCATCTGTGACCCTTGAGTCATATGAGTGCAGCGGTGTCTTTAAGCATGCTATACTTGATGACTTTGTGAAAATGTCTTTGAAGCTTTGGAAAGAAATAATAAGAAGCTTCAGTCAGCCAACCAGAAAGTGAAGTCACTCTGCGAAAGCCAAAACTTTTCCATGGCCGCTTCTAAAATGATTCTCAATCTCTTACAGCATCAAGGTCAACAAAGGTCCAATTTCATTTGTAACTGTGGTCATAAACCAAAGGACAATATCCATAATCTCAACACATCTCCTGTGTGAAATCAGGGAAGGGGACACCGAGAGATGGGGATGAGATACCCACCAAAGACAGCAAAAGCAGTTTCCTTCCCTTCTGTGAAGAACATGTTAACCCACACTAATGTCAGCAATTTGCATAATAGCTGCCCATTTTGGTACTGAATTTCTTTTCTCTTCATTACCTTCACACCAGTCATTAGATCAAGTCTCAGCATAAGCCAGAAAAGAACTGCCCATCTCCCCTATAGGGCAAAGAGGATTTATACAGCAAGATTTCCCCACACACACCTATAGGGAGCATTCAATCTTGCAAAGACAGGGAGGAAGTGTTTTAAGGTTTTTGAACATAGTGGGCAGAATATAAACTGAATAAAAATGTGGTCACTGAGAAGGTCTTTCCTATGACTAAAATTTTAATACTTTTGTCAAAGATTCCAAGGATCTTTCAAATGGGTGAAGTGACATAGATTTCAGAAAGCTATAATAGCAGACTATTGAAATGGGTTTATAACAAGCTTTTGGGTGGGAATGCTAAAGATTTTTTATATGAAACCAACAAACTAATCCTGAGACGTCCCATGACATATTCACTTCACTATGGCAAAGAAAGAATTGACTGTTATGAAAGGCATTGACATGACTGAGAAGCTAAGAATGATGCAGATGCAGGCTGACAGGAACTTGGCTCCCTGTTTTAAATGAAAATGACAAGAATCTGGGGTGTTACATGTGGTAGTTTGAATAGGTATGGTCCCCAAGGCTTAGGTTTTTGAATGCTTGGGCTCTGAGGAGTTGCATTATTAGGAAATGTAGCCTTGTTGGAGGAAGTGTGTCACGGTGGGGGTGGGCTTTGAGGTCTCCTATGCTCAAGCTATGCCTAGTGTGGCACACAGTCTCTTTCTGCTGCCTGTGGATCAAAATATAAAACCCTCGGGTCCTCTAGCATCATGTCTGCCTGCGTGCTATCATACTTCCCACCCAAGATGATAAGGGACTAAACCTCTGAAACTGTAGACTAGCCCCAATTAAATGTTTTCTTTTGTAAGAATTGGTGTGGTCATGGTGTCTCTACAGAGCAGTTGAAAGCCTAAGACAGTATAGACATGTGATACATTTAGTCATTACAGTAAGGGTACTGACCTTCACAACTAATAATCTAGACTAGCAGTCAGGCAACCTAGACTGACAGATTCCTGATAGTTTCTGATATGCCATGGAATACAGAGAAGCAGCTCTGAGCTTCTTCTCCAGAACCATGTCTTCTTGCCCGCTTGCTGCCATATTCCTTGAAATGGTAATAATGACGTTGTAAGCAAGGCACCAGTTAAATATTTTCTTCCGTAAGTTGCCTTGGTTATGGGGTCTCTTCATAGCAATAAAATAGTTACTATGGCAGAATTTGGTACTAGGGACTGGGAACACTTCTATGAAAGGCCTCACCATGTTTTTTGTTGAATAAATGTGGAAGTCTTTGAACTTTAGGTTAGAAAAGTAGTTGAATACTTCCAATTAGACTATGCAGGGCGAGCTTAAGAGGTTTCAGAGGATAAGACTATTAGTGCCTGGAGACCATTCATGTGATAATTTGGCAAAGAATTTAGATGTTTTCTGCCCTTGACCAAAAAGTCTGCCAGAGACTAAATTGAAGAGTTAAGGAGTAAAGTCAATTGGCAAAGGAAATTTCAAGATAGCCTAGTATTAATATGCTGTGTGGTAATTAGTGATCACCCTATACAGATCCACAATGAAAAATGTGAGTATATTTTATAAAAATATAAAATGTACAATTTGAGGAGAAAAGGACCACCAGGAAATACAATGTTGGAGCCAAGTCTGAGGTTCAAGAACCCACCCAGCAGAGCTTCCAACTTGTGGAGAGTAATTAAAGAAAAGCATAAGCAGCAAGGAAACCATAAACAAATGAAAGCTTACACAAGTATTATTCAAAGAGGGATCCAGGTACTAGCCTTAGACAATAGAAAAACTTGTAACTTCAACACTTGGTTCTAGATTTAGAGTCAATAAGGACAGATAAAAGAGGTTATGGAGTCTTCCTCCACAGTTAAGGAAAGCCACCAAGCCACCAAGGCCACATATATGGCAGGGAAATTCCTGCTTGAAAGTACAGAGCACTGAGCGAAACTGTGAAGGTGAAGCCTGGATTGTCCTGGAAACCCCCAGATGTATGGGATGACAGAATCATGGGATGCATGCCAAGAAAAGCTACTAACAGGGCATGGAAACAGCCCAAGGTAGAGAAGTATGATGTAGTCAACAAAGCTGGAAAAGAGCCATTTAATAAGCCCTTTGATATCAAACATGTAGTCACAGAATTTCAAGTTTTCCCTGATGAGTTTTGTTCTTGCTCTGGTCCAATATCTTCATTATTCCTCTTTCTCCATTTTGGAATGGTAATATATATTCTGTGCCATCGTATGTTGGAAGTATGCAATTTGCTGTTTGATTTTACAGGGGGTTAGAGTTAATAAACTGCCTTGAGTCTCAAAAAGGACACTTGAGTAGTCTTGAGACTGAAAGACAATAGAGACTTTTGAAGTTGAACTGAATCCATTTTGCATTATGATATCACCACAGCTCATGGGGGCCAGGGAGTATGATGTGATGGTTTGAGGGGGAATGGCTCCCATAAACTTATGATTGAATGCTTAGGCATCAGTTAGTGGAAACCATTGGGAAGGATTAGGAAGTGTGACTGTGTTGGTGGATGTGTGTCACTGGGATTGAAGTTTGAGGTTTCAAACCCTTACACCAGAACCAATCTCTCTCTGTCTGTTGCCTGCAGATCAGGACGTTTAGCTCTTAACTGCTGCTCCAACACCATGCCTACCTGCCAGCCTCTCTGCCTTCCGAATACCACACTCCCCATCAGGATGATAAAAGACTAATCCTTGGCCCCTGTAGTCAAGCACTTGATTAAATGTTTTTTCTCCATGTGTTATCGGAATCATGATGTCTCTTTATAGCAATAGAACAGTAACTAAAACAGTGAGTTCAATATCACCTTGCATGTAGTTTACATAACTTTCAAAGAATGTATGCACTTACCAACTGACAAGCATGTACCACATTGGTTTCCTGATTTATGAAATGAGAACCAACATTTCAAGGCAATCAGTTGCAAGTCTCTAAAACTATCTTCTCAGTCCTAAACACAACATTAACTCGGAAGTAATGCCATGTACAAGAAGTAATCAAAGAAAC
Source organism: Rattus rattus (assembly GCF_011064425.1). NCBI lineage: Eukaryota > Metazoa > Chordata > Mammalia > Rodentia > Muridae > Rattus > Rattus rattus. The sequence goes on along the minus strand of NC_046165.1, from coordinate 50,035,949 downwards.
CGATGTCACCATTAAAGTCATAAGTGAGTCCAGTCATATCCCAGTATAATTTAAATTTTTGCATCCAAATGGTTGGTTAATGGCAAAGATGATGGGGTATCATAAAATTAACCAAACAGAAGCCTGAGATGCAGGCGATTTAGGAATGGATCGATGTACTGTCACATCTGTTCTCTTAGTCATTTGCAGATATACAATGTACCATCAACCACGTTACACAACAGAATTCTTTGACATCTCCTCCTATCTGACTGTAAGTGTATGGGTCCATGTTTGTGTCCCCAACTCCCTACCCAGGGTAATCACTGTTCTTCCCTGTGTCTGTGAGTTTAACATTTTCAGATTCTACAATTAGGTGAAATCATATTGTGCCTGTTTTTCTATGCCTAGTAGATATCACACAATACAATATTCTCCAGGCTCATCCATGCTGTCAAATGCAGATTTCCTTCCACTGTTATTTACTATTTTGTCTTTGTCCATTGATTCATTGATGGTTAGACTCATGTTCTTCATTCATTGATGGATGGAGCATGTGTTCTCCAAGTAGTGGCAGATGTAGGTCAGTACATTCATTATTTTACAATGAACTATTAATGCAGTAGCATGATGACAAGAATGAAACCATGAAGGCTAACCTCATTTCTTCCTCTGCTACCTCATGTGCAGTATGTATTCTGGTTCTACTAGTATAACACTGTCCCTTGGGGTCGTTAGACAGATACACAGTTTTAAGTTGATTACATGATAGCACTTCTCTGTACAGTTATCCAGACTGACCAAATTTGATGCTTATTAGTCTGACTTCTCCACCTGCAACATCTGTTATAATCATTTCACAGATCATTTGCATATAAATTTATACATTGCATCTGCTGAACGAATCTATTTTATAGCAGTGGAGGTGTAGCAAGGACTGCATGGTAGCTGACCTTCATTGTCAATATGATGCCATTTTAAAATAAAGAAACATATTTCTGACCATGACTGTAAGAATGTTTCTAAAGCTGTTTAACAGAGACTGGCAAACTATAGATATTTGTGATTTATGCTCAGACTGAATTAATGAGGACAAGGGAAGCCTGGTGAGCACTGGCATCCGTCTCCCAACTGCAGATATGCCAGGCTGTTCTTTCCTCTATAATTAGGGTGACTCTTGGAGCATACCTCCTCACCATGATGGACTGTACTTCAAACCATGAGGCAAAGTTTATTTCTTTGTATTGCCTTTTTTGAGTATTATTATAGCAATTTAAAAAAAAGAAATGAAAAAAAATACTATTGACAGACTACCTGTCCATAATATCCACCCCAAAACTGCAATCCAGATAGAATAAAGAGAAGAGAAAAAAGAGAAGGAGGGAGGAAGCAAGAGATGGAGGGAGGGAGTGACAGAGAGAGAGAGAGAGAGAGAGAGAGAGAGAGAGAGAGAGAGAAAGAGAGAGAGATGAAGGGAGAGGGGGTGGAGGAAGATACCGAATAGCCTGCCTAAAAGCAAGGACCATACCCTATAGGTTTGTGATGCTGTCTTCTAAGATGATGTTACATTCACCACACAACCTGGAACTGTGTTCCCAAGGTTTACAACATATAGATCCAAGAATAAAAGATGTTAAGTAGTATTGAACTCCACTTGGCATCGAACAAGAAACCTGATAGAATAATGAATACTTTTTGTATCCTCAAACATTTCCTGCTAGATTAGAGGGCCAGTGTCCAAGGGGAGACCACTTCCTCCATGGGAAAGAATAATGATTCCACTACCATAAAAACTATGGCCATGCCAGGGTGTCAGCAGGCAGAGGAGGGCTTTAGAAAGTAAATAAGCTTTAATTATGAAAACATGGAATTACTGCCACACAATTAGGGCAAAAAGACAATGTTTGTAAGCCAGCGTATTCCATGCTATAGTCCTGCTTTGAGGGTCAGAAATAATAGTACGCAGCAGCTGTATTGCTCAAGTGTAAAAAGAGACAGGGGCGTTGAAGTCTGGGTGCCTCATGGTGAATAGTCAGATAATCTTGAGTAATTAATGAGGAAAAGGGAGTTCGGAAGAGAGGGCTTAATAATGAGGTGACAAACACCAATTTTAGCCTTAGAAGCAGCTGTGACTATGAAGAGACTGGAGTTGGTTTTGTTATGGTTTTATTTGTAGATATTGACTACTCCCCTCCCCACAGTGCTCTGTGATGTTTGCACTTAGGGGAAAGTGATATTGGAATGGTGTGGTGAGTGGGTGGGGTGGGGAAGTCTGCTATGCATCTAGTACACTCCCACATGTTCATGACACCAAACTACTTTCAGTAATGGCTGTGAAGACATCCTTCCTTTTTGAATTTCTGAGGACTAACAATTCTGCTTATTTCTCAAATATTGCCTACCCATCCAAACCTTCAGTTGAAACCCTGTTTCTGAGCCACCCCAGATATGATAGATACTTTTAGTTTCAACGTAACTGTATCTGGAAAGAACTATGATCCAGATATGGAAGGAACACTCATGAGAAATAATCTCCTTGGTTTGAAGTGGGTCAATCCACTTCTAGTTCAGATCTTTGAGGAAGACACACATCTGATCTGGATTTCGAGGTAGGAAGACAAACCTTTAATATGGGCCATACCTTTTGCTAGAAGCCTATATAAGGGCATGGAAGAAGAAGGTTTATTGTTCTTTGCCTGCTTGATCTCACCTTGCTAGCACATCTATCCCTTCACTGGCATTAGAACCTACTTCTCTGTGGTTCCAGTATACAGTGAAGACCAGCTGAGATCCAGTCTTGTGGGACTGAGCAACTACTAGATTCTTAGACTTTCCTCTCATGGCCAGCCATTGTTTGATTAGTTGGACTGCAGCCTGTAAGTTATTCCAATAAATTCCATTTATACAGATGGATAGATGGATGAATGCATGAATAGATAGATAGATAGATAGATAGATAGATAGATAGATAGATAGATAGATAGATAGATAGATAGATAGATAGACAGACAGACAGATAAAATAGTAAGTTCTGTGACTATAAAGAACCCTGACACCAGGTTAGAGCTTTGTCTTTCATCCATGTCTTGCTATGCAAAACTCAAGCACAAACATCTCCAAAACTATTCTTCTCAAGCCAAGACCTAGAGCAGCCTTAAAACCACATTGTCTAGTCCTAGTTCTGCATTTCCTTCTCTTTTACTGGTCATTAGGGTTTTTATTTTATTCACCATCATCTTACATACAGTTTCCTATTTTTAGTCATCTAAAGGACATTTTAATTGATGAGTAAAGGTAGATATATATTTGTGCTATATAAAGTTTTAAAATAGCTATATATTTATTGTAAACAAGTACCTATAAATTGCTATTGAATGAACTAATGTAATATTCTCCCGTTCATTTATCAATGGTGGGGATACTTTCAGATCTGTTCTCTTAGTCATTTGCAGGTATACAATGTACTATTATGTGTGTTGCACAACAAAACTCTTTGCCATCTTCTCCTATCTGTCTGAAATTGTATGGGTCCATGTGTGTCTCCCTAACTCCCCTAATTTCATGCAATAAAATATTCTCCAGGCTCATCCATGCTCTCAAAAAGCAGATTTCCTTCCACTGTGATTATTTGCCACTTTATCTTTGCCCATTCATCTCTTGATGGCTGGAGTCTTGTTCTTCAGCTCTTGATGGGCAGAGTATGTTTTCTCCAGGTAGTGGTTCTGGGGACTTTAGGAGGTAATTCCTAGAAGGCAGAAATAGGTCAGTAGGCCTCTGAAGGGACTTACTATTCTTTATAGCTCCTGGCTCTTTCTGCGTTCACTGCTTCCTGCTCTGTCATGATAGGAACACTTGCCATAGTCACCACTATGACATGCTATGACATTTGCTTCTCTGCCATATCTCCCTTGCCTTAATAATGTAAAACCTTCTGAAACTGTGAGACAAAAAAAAGCTCGCCACTTGTGAGATGCCTATGTCAGATAGATAATTTGGTGACAGCATTACCAAAGTGACTAATATAGGCACTTATTTTAATTCTCCATCTTAATTATATATATTGTAATATATATATATATGTAATATTTGTCCTATGTGTGTATGTACATCTGCTCTGATTTTAATATTTAAGGAACATTAGCGACACAGACCTATTTCCCAACATAGTAACTATTTTCAAATTTTCTCCTTCTGAAGGAGAAACCTCAATGCTGGCAGGAAAGACACTTTGCAGAACTATAAAATTGGTCACCTGTCACACACAGCCTTCTTGGCATGTATGGAGGGGTATTCATACGGCTCACTTGTAGCCAGTAAGAGAAATTTGATTGATAGCTTCCCAGAAGGGAAAAATCACCTTCACAGGAACCAATTTTGTTGCCATATAACTTTTTGAGCCTCATCCTTCTTCCAGCTTGAAAGGTTGAAAGGAAAATGGACATGGATCATTCATCTTGCACATGAGACATGTGTATTGAAGATTTAGGGTAAAGTGAGTAGAAAGAAAAAGTAGAAGTAATTGTCTCCTGGTGGCATCATAGAATTTCCATGCCAGGTTCCTTTACATGGTGACAATTAGGTCTATTTATTAAGGCATTGTAAATCTGTTTTCTGTCATGCACTGCTGGACAAAATTCTAATTAATAACAAGTTATTTTTAATTTTCTAACCTCCTAGCCTCTTTTGATCCTTAAATACCTCAAGCATGCTTCTGCCTCAGATTTTGCACTTAGTATTTTGTAGTCTAGGGCTTTCCTCCCAGTTCCCATGGTGATCAACTGTAGCTTCTTGTATTCTCATGCTAATTAGGTTCCCCCAAAAATCCTGTTTGCAGTATTCCACATATAAGACTAAGGGACCCTACCCCCAGTTGGTTTTGATCATAAATAAAGTTGCCAATGGCTGGGTAGGGAGACAAAGGCAGGACTTTTAGGATTCCCAGGCAAGAGACAGAGAAGGTAGCCACCATGCTGGGGAAACAAGAGAGACCCTAGGCTTGAGAGGTGCAAAAGTCAGAGAATAGTCTCATGTAGTTAGTTGCAGCTGAGGGGACTCAGGTCTGAGTCCAGGGCTGTAAAAATGGAATATAGATTTTAATACATAATAACTCAGGAATAATGGAGGTTATCTCAGTCATGTGGAGATTAGGAAGTGGCCCAGCCATTGAACTGTTTAAATCACATAAAAATATAAAGGCTGTGTGTATTTTAGGAACCCAGAACATTGGGGCGAGTAAGGAGGAATGCCGCTGCCACCACCGCCACCACTGGGATGGATTGGAGTGGTGTTAATTGGACACTGCTTCAACCTACAACTTCATTTCATACAGGTCTCAACTCACGTACCATCATAAGCTTACTTGATAGTCATAAAATCTACCTCTCCCTTTTACAGATTTTTCTCCTTAGCGTGTTCTTTGTTTCTAATCAATTATTAGTTTTGATATAATATACTTATTTGAATAATTTATTTTAGATTTGTTTGTTAAGATCCTTGAACACAAAATCCTTGAGTTATTCATTGAATTATCCCCCAAATCATGGATCTTTCTTACCTGAACCTGTAGGGGGCATGGAGGTCCTTGTGCTCACATTTTAGCACTAAAAGGGATGTTAAACACAGGGTTCTCTCTTCAAATGGGAGAGACGTATAACGTGTTTTCTACCTAGAAGGCCGGAACAGGCATTGTTAATAGGCTGATGACCTTTACGTTCATGTGCAGGTGAGATCATATCAGATTCTCCTCTAGACCTACATCTTGAGATTGTTTTCCTAGTTAATATAGAGCCTATCTTTATAGAAGATGCCACTTGTACTTTACAAAGGGTTTTGATGTAGTCATAAGCTTTGTTGTGCATAGGAAATTGAGTTCATTATCACGATACTTTTCATCAAATTGTTCTGACAAATTGTGCTGACAAAAAACTCCTTTTGGTCAGACTTTCAAATTTTGAACTAACACTGGCTACTGAGCTGTGTGGAGCTGAATTGCCTTCTTGCTTCCCAGGGATTGTTAATCTATTGGTCATGGTGACCCGCCCTCTCCTCCTTCACAGAGACCCCCACATGGAACCAAGTGTTAATGATAACAGAGGTCCAGATAGTAGCTACACAATGAGCTGAATGTGTAATAATCAGGGCACAAGAGTTAAAATTTAACAAATTAGCAAGTTCCCAGGAACTCTAACTGCCCCCTTGACTCTGACAACTGCTTGGGAAAACCTTATAGAAGTCAGGGGGAAGAAAACAGTATCCCTCATGAATAAACTTTTAAAATACTCAACAGTGTAGTAGCAAAATGAACACAAAAACATTTTTAAAAGGATTATACATTATGATCAAGTAGGACTTAACCAAATAATGTCAAGTGCATTTTAATATCTGAACATAATTAATGTAAAATGTCATACAATTAGAATAAAGGAGAAAATCAAACAGTGAGCTCAAAAATCATGAAAGGTACACAAAAATTATTTATCAGAATTCTATACCTATTCATAATAAATAAACCCACAGTAAACTGAAATAGGGAAGGTTTCCTTGACCTAGGAAGGTTATCTTTACAAAGCCAAACTTATTATCACTAGTGAACCATTTAGTTTTCTTTCCCCGTACTATCAAGAAGAAATAATGTCTACATTTGACACTATTGTTCACATTATACTAGAGTTTGGTTATATAATTTATACCAGGATGTGAAAATAGAAAGCATCTATCACAGAAGGGAAAAAATGACACTATTCTACTCCCATTAAGTATGATCCATGGAAAGTCATCAGGGAGTGCGGCTTTAAGATTAATAACAATTCTAAGTGGGTTATAAGATGTTGCCAGTTACAAACCCAACATGTAAAGCTCAAGGGCATTTCTATGTGGTAAAACTAACGGCTAATTAAAGTCAGAGCCCACCATGACCCAATAGCCTCTAGGCTTGGTACAGTAAGGGAGATTCCCTTTATTGGCAGAGTTTCTCACACCTTGCATGACCTTGCCAGAGGATTCTAAACCATCATACTTGCCTCTACCTGAGGAATGTCATGTAGCCTCAATTGCATGACCAATTTCCTTTTTACCTACAAAACCCATTAAGCCAATACATGAGACTCTTGAAATCCTTCCCCATGCTATTGACATTCCAGGTACCCTAAGCCCCCAGCCAATGACCTTTTCCCATCCTGGATGACCCTACCCTTAGTCCCCCAAAACTTTATAAATCTTGAATCACCCTAAGTAGAGTTATCTGCCTAATAACAAGCAGTTCAGTGTGGCCATTTACCGTAGATACTCACAGGGCTTCCAGAACCACTGTTCAATGTCTCTACCCCCCATTGCCCTTGTGGACCAAATTGGTCAATGATTCACAAGAGTTAGGAGGCCCACAATTCTATATGATTATGATTCATGGTCTAAAAAATGAAATTTAAGTCAAGTACTTTTTCAGTGTGCTCAACATAATAAAATAGAAATGGGTTTAACCAAAAATCTCCAAACCATCACTCTGCAAACGACAAAATATTGTTGAGAGAAGAGAAGGAAACCTCAATAAATGAAAGGATGCCATATGTCTGGGTTGGAAATATGTCATCAATACAGCAAATGTTTCCAAATTAATCTACAGATTTAAGACAATTTTTAAAAGTATTCCTGGATGCCTTTTTGTAAACTGATCCTAAAATGCATGCACACTTAAAATAAACAAACCTGTAGAAATAAAAGAAACAGAGAAGTGATCTCTCAATTTTAAAGTCCACTGTAAACATATACTAACATGACAATTTAAAGGACCCTCCATTTGATATGGGACAGGCTCTTTTAATATGCCAAAGTATGTGAGTGAACAGAAAGAAACTTACTAGACTGTTCTGCCTAATAAAATTAAGGTAGTTGCTACTCACGGTGAAAACCTTGACTCACTACTCCCAACCAAAAAAAGGTCATTAAGGATTCAAAGAATCTTTGAGACATTGTTTGAGTATTGTCATTGCTGACATTAGACAAAGAAGGCCAGGGATTTATCTGGAGATACTCAGTTCATAGAATACTATCACTCCTCAAATTATCTTCTTTCATGTTTTGAAATATAATAAAATTAAATTATTTCCCCTTTCCCATTCCTCCCTCAAGTCCCTCCTATATACCTCCTGCACTATCTACTTCTTGAAATTATGGCTCTCCTTAAGTGTGTGTGTGTGTGTGTGTGTGTGTGTGTGTGTATGCGTGTGTATGTGCATGCGGGCCTGCCTGCATATATAAATAAACCTCATCTGGTCGTTTAGTGTTACATGAAAGCATATGGTTTCTGGGCTACCCACTTGGTATTTAATAACCAATCCGGGGCTCACTCCTAAGAAAGACTATTTCTCTGGCTCTCTCTCAGCCTCTGTAAGTTTCCTATAATTCTTTGACTATGGGGAGGACCCCGTGAGATTCCTCCTTTCATGTTAGCTAACATGAAAGTAGGCATTAGATTTTGTTTAGGCAGCCATACTGTTGAGCACGATACTTAACTGCATTGTAAATATGTAGTTTACCCACAGATAAGTATAGCTCTCCATCAATCATCAATCGAACTTCTTGTAACAAATGAAGACCATTAAAGGAAACTGCAACCTTGCAACACGCAGAGAATGGGTGAGGAGCAGCCCAATGCCAATCACCAGACCCCCCAAAACAACTCCTGTACCTAAGGTTCAGGAAACATCAAAGAGGGGAGGAAGAAACATCAAGCAAGAGGGGAACAGGAAAGAGTGTTGGGAACAAAGGACCGGAGAATCTGCTGTGAGATTGTGTCTTCTAAACTGCGCCTTAAAGACTTACTGTTATGTGGAGGGGCATGTGTGTATGTAGAGCATTTAGACATGATGCTTACAGAAGCCAAAAGAGGGTATCAGATCCCCAGAACTGGAGACACAGTTTCTAGACACCATGTAGGCGCGAGGAACCAAACCCAGGCTCTGTAAGGCACTACTGAGCCCTCCCTCCTCCCCCCAATCATCTTCATTTTTATTTCTAAATTGCTGAATTGTGCTTTGGGGCTTTCATCTCAGAATATTTTCTCATAGATTTTATTGATTACAACCCATTGTCCAGAGTGTTTCTGAAGTCTAGAATCAGAACATGCCCGCTACTCTGTTTAGCAGAATTTCTCAAAGCCTACATAATGCAGAGACTTATTTTTATAAATGCAAAATTGTTTTGCCTTTTCTCCTATATGATAGAAAAAAAAGAATCTCTTTAATTGCCAATAAAATCTTCACTGTCGATGACAGGGGATGGTAAAATTGCTTTACTGTTTGTCACATATCATATTCGTTCTAATTTACAAGATTTGAGAAAATGAAGAAGAAGCTTCCCCTCTCATGATTCTCCACATAGAACCCACACAAGTCTTCCATGTTTCTGCACCCCAGAGCTGGGACATATGAACTCTGCAGCAACCTCACACCCTTGACCACAGGCCATATTGATTCTGTCTCCTACACTGAATCCCTTAAAACTCGGTGAAGCACTCCGGCTAGCTTTGCCAAAACATATCATCTAAACACACTGTAGAAAAACTTCAAATGAGAGCGTGTGGGGAAGGCCTATGCAGGAACTGTATTATTTATTTTGTTTTGCTATTAAAAAACTACTCTAAAAATAAATAGTCATTACTTAATTTAAAATTATCATTAAAAATCTCTGTCCTGACGCCCCTGCACTGCACTGCCCACAAATGAGCTCCGAGGCGTAACGGAGAAGCTCACTTCCTCTCTAACATCTTCCCAAGCCTCCCTTCTGCTCCTCGGAAGCACAGATGCTCAGACCACTCTAAGCCATAGGTCTCTTGCTGAAGTCTGCACCCAAGTCACTCAGAGAGCCAGCCTTATTCGTTCCGTTGGAACCAGCTTATCCTCCCCCTATTCCAGTGATGTCCAGCCGACCTCCAGCAAATCCTGAGTCGGTGGTGGTAAATATTAAAGCAGAAAGCACCAACCCACACCACTGCCGGCCCTGGCTGGCCACATGGCATCTGCAGGGTATTTTCATCTCACTCAGCAAAAAACGTCCCGACCAGACTTGCTGTTTCCAATTTCCATCCCACCCTGTCACTGGCTACTCTCTGGGCCCTGCAGTGACCTCGCTGCCCTTGCTAGCCCCACATTGGCGCTGGCTGCTGCTACCCTCTGGCCCCAGCAGCGGCTGCCTGCTTGCGACTCTGTGCTGCGAACTCTGCTCACCTTCCCAGCATCTGCCTCCTGTGCTTACAGTCACAATTCCCAGTAACCCGTTAAAATCAAAACTCTGGAAGCTTGTAATTTTTCAATCAGATTTATATCAGTAAATTCTCACTCCATAAAACGTCCACACAATAAACTCAGAACCAAGTAACATTGATATAAACTACCCACCTAGGTAAGACAAATTATCCTATAATAATCTATCCCTTTTAGGCTATTCATAGCTATCTGTGGCTAATTAAAGCCATACGGAGGTGGGTCATCCTTCTCTTCCCCTCTTCTCATCTTCCTTCCCTTTCCTCCCTCTCTCTCTCTCTCTCTCTCTCTCTCTCTCTCTCTCTCTCTCTCTCTCTCTCTCTCTCTCTCTCCTCTCTGTGCCCGCCTTTCTTTTTCACTGCCCAATCACAAGCCTTGCCCTATCTTGTGCCTGCCCTCCCCTGCATACAGACATCAATCCACAAGTGTCTTATGGTATAATTATATGTTTTGCACATTTAATTTTTTCCCAGAACTTTTTTACACCCAACCTGCATTTATAAGTATATTTTCCAACTCCAATATTATTGGAAGTTATACCAGTTATTACAAGACAAAAAATACAAAATCACCACAGCCCTCTTGACCAGTGTTTTTTTATGCTTCAGGGAACAACCCCAGTGCTTCATGCATGTGATGTGCTCTGTCACTGGGCTACACCCCAGCCTAGAACATGTTCATTCCTACTGAGTCTATTAATATCTATTACAGTGTACTAAATAAAGGCTAGTCTAGTTTTAATTTTTGAATTTTTCTATATACTTTCAATAGATACTAGTGGGTATTCAAATGCTTTGACCAAAAAAGGTTTTATATCATAGAATATTTCAATTTTCTGTTCATTTTATGATCCTCTCCTCACTTCTAAACCATTTAAAGTAGGATATCTATATTTGATATAAGTGTCTGCAACATTAATTGAAATGGAAGCAAGAGAAGGCAACAGAGCTAGCACGAACCACGGACACTGATTTATTCTGTGGCTTTTACTTGCTCGCTCATCCACAGTGATGGCTGATCTTGGAGAAACTAACTATGAACTGAGTGTTGCCAAGGAGATCACTAAAGAGTGCTTCCAGGCATGTCTGAGAACCTTTGTCCAGAGACATTTGTCATATAGAAAAGCAACTAGGATCCCTCACTGTGGGCTGCTCCATCCAATAGACTTGGGACCCAGAGGGAACAGAGGAAGGAGGGGGCCTGTCAACACAGGCTTCGCTTGCTCTGCCACAAGGGGACTTGGTCTGCCACATGCTGCCACCCCTATGATGTTACTGCCCTTCCTCAAGCACACAGCTGAATCAGTCTGAGGACCACAAATGCTTAGCTGAACGTTTTCCATTTGTAAATGTTTGCAAAGAAGAAAGATTCGGAAAGGGGACCAGAGAGTTATAAAGAGTGATGCAAAATTGGTCGTTACCAAGGAAGACTTTGAAGAAATTAAATTTTCTTCAATCATCATCATTCTAAAACAAGGAGGTGGAGAGTAAAATATATAACATACTCACCTAAGAAATGAACCTTAAGCAACAAGTTTTTCAAACAGTATTTTAGGAACCAGTAGGTAGCATTTAAAAATAGTGGTTGTGACTAGAAATTTTTCAGCTTGAAGCTAACCTTTATGCCCTTTACAATTAGTATAAATCAATTAATTGCATTATTAAGTTATGTCCATGTGTAAATTTGGTTCACGATGCCTTTGGATTCTAAACCCTTTAGAAGTTGTACCTGTTTCCAAATAACAGCTCAGTGTCTAAGCCCTTCAGGATTGACTCACAAAATGGAAGCTTCAGTGAACTTTTAATTATATCCAAATAGCAAGAGCAAATGATAAGGGGAGAAAATGAGTAAAATGATTCACTTCAAAAATATTATGTTTAAATTTGGTTTGAGACTACTAAATTTCCTGAGAACCTAATATTTCAAAACTGTCATTGAGTGATACAGTTGAATTCACACCAAAATATCCATGTGTGGATTTTTGAAACCATGAATAAGCTACACCCACAACAAAATTTGAAACTTAACCTACAGCCATACTGAGTTAATTTTTAGATTGTTGCATTGCTTTGAAAACTACCAAAACCCTATGACGGGACAGTCAGTGGTGAAGAAAAGTGGATTTGGCCTAATCCTGCGTGTATTATGTTAAGTTGGGTCCTCAAAATTTTTTTGTATGAAAATACACATGTTTATATGTAAGAAACTGAGGAACCCTGTCCCCAGTTGGTTCTGATTGGTAAATAAAGTAGCCGGGCAGGGTAGACAGTGCCAGGGTTTTTAGGATTCCTGGGCAAGGGAGAGGGAAGAAAAAAAGAAAGAAGAGATTCACCATGCCAGGCGAAGGAGAAAGAGAAGAAATACCATGCCTGAGAAGTTGTAGGACAGAGAGCATAGCCACCGTATAAGAGCCCAGAGAGACCAACCTCAAGGGGGCTGCCCTACTACATCCAGGGCAGCAAAGATGGAGTATAGATTTTAGTAATAACTTGAGAATACCAGAGGGAGGTGGATCAGCCATGTGAAGGTTAGGAAGTGACCCAGCCATTGAAGTAATTTAGGCATATCAAAGTATAAAGTCTGTGTGTGTGTGTGTGTGTGTGTGTGTGTGTGTGTGTGTGTGTGTGTGTGTGTGTGTGTGTGTATGTGTGTGTCGTTCTGGAACCCAGAACATTGGGGTCAATAGTGGGAAAATACCACCACTAGGATAATTTTTAGTAATTAATTGGGTACTTCTACAGTGGAGGGACTAAGCCTAACTGGCACCCACCCTTAACCTGCAAGTCCCTGGACAACTAAGTCTGTCCAAGTGCCACCAACCCTTCATTTCCTAGGTACCTAGATCATTCTCAGGTCCAACAATATTCATACCACCAAGCATGAAAAAGGTCTCAGAAGGAAAGAGACAAGGGTGGACAAGATCCCAGATACACCAAATCTTCAAGGAACTCACTATTTCTACAGTTGGTAAAAGCTATTGCCTTAGTTAGGGTTTCTATTGCTGGATGATAACACTATACCTGTGATGGTTTGTATATGCTCTGCTTAGGGAGTGGCACTATTAGGAGGTGTGGCCTTGTTGGAGTAGGTATGTCATTGTGGGCATGGCTTAAGACTCTTATCCTAATGCCTGGAAGTCATCTTCCGCTAGCAGTTTTCAGATGAAGATGTAGAACTCACAGCTCTGCCTGCATGATACCTACCTAGATGCTGCTCTGTTCCCACCTTGATGATGATGGACTGAACCCCTGAACCTGTAAGCCAGCCCCGATTAAATGTTGTCCTTTATAAGACTTGCATTGGTCATGGTGTCTGTTCACAGCAATAAAACCCTAAGGCAATACCATATACTAATATTACAACCAAAACCAGCCTACAGTGGATAGCACATATCTTACATTTCCACAACATAGTCCATCTTTAAAAGAACCCAAGGCATGAATTCAAGTAGAAACTGGAACTAAAGCAGAGGCAATGAAGGAGTGCTGCTAACTGGCTTGCTCCCCATGGCTTGTTCAGCCTGCTTTCTTATACACTCCAAGACTATCAGCCTAGGCATGGCACTACCTACAATGGACTGGGCCCTCCCACATCAATGCCTAATATAGAACATGTCCCATAGGTGTGTATACAGGCCAGTTTTATGGAGGCATTTTCTTCATTGTGGTTCCCTCTTGTCAGACTTTAGCTTGTATCAACTTGACAAAAAAGCCACAACTAGGACAAATACATTTCTGGCAAATGAATATTCATTTCTTCTGTCTGAGATTTGGAGTCCATTTGAATATTATCCCCATGTTCCATACCAGGTGGGAGTGCCTCATTGGCACCTTTATTTTTTCATCATAGAATTCATATTCTTTCTTCAAACTATTTAAAAGCAGAATAAATAGTTAAACCAAAAAATATCTTAGAATTCTTAGTAAGGATGTTCCTCAGCTTTAAAATGTCATAATGAAACATTTCAACTACACAGAAGTAGACTGACTAGTAGCCCAGTTTCTAGAATTATCAGCACGTTGTTAATCTTGATCAGTTATCTTAGGGGTCAGCAAGCATTTTCTATAATGGATTACATAGCAGATATTTCTCACTTAGGCAACCATCTGGTCTCTGTCACAAACTAGTCTGCAGTCGTTATGTGAGCTCAACCACAGTTAATATATAAACACAAACAATACAGCTGCGTTCTACTAAAGTTTTGTTTACAAGGAACAACAAGGACAGCAGCTCTAGTCTTCCTACCCAGGGGCAATCACACTGACTTCTGTCTTCATAGATACATTTTCCTGTTCTGAATGTTGTAACAATGTACAGGTTAGCATCTTTTCCTAAATGTAAATTTAAGATTATCCCCATGCTGCCAAGAATATTGGCAATTTATCCTTCCATTGTTGAGTAGTATCCCATTATATAAAAAATATGTAAAAAGAATCGTTTTATGCATTTTTCTGCTGATAAACCTTTGAGCTGTTTACAGGGTTTTTGTTATTATGAATAAAACTGCAGTGTTAGTGTATAATTGCTTGCATAAGATTCGAGTTCCCAAGAAAGGAACTGATGGCTCTTAAGATAGCTACATAAACACAGTGACTATGACAGTCCTTAGGCCACTTTACACCTCTTCCAGGATTATATAAAAGACCTAGTTCTGAGCTTCTTTCAAATCCCCAGCCTTCTCATCTTCTCAGGCTTTGTAAAAATGTTAGCCTTTCTATTGGTTTAGTGACTTTCATTGTAATACATAGGATTACATTTTGTTCTCGCTTTTTTTCCTCTGCTACAGGTACTGGTCAGACAGTACATATCTTTAGTGAAGTGGCTTAACATTTTAATTATTTATTTAATTAGTGTATTTTAATTATTCATTTAATTAGTGATTTGAGATGTATTCTCTCTTAACAAATGTAGCTAATACAAATACTATTTTCCCCTAGGTTTCCTCTCACAAAAGTTGACTTTATTCTTTACAGCAATTTCATATTTATAGAAAAAAATGTGTAGAAAGTACAGGGAATTCCCCTGCATGCTTCACAGTCTTTCCTAACAGCCACATTTGTGTGTGTTGGAGAGAGGGGGGTTAGTTTTGCTCGTGTGGTAAAACACTACCACTGAAAGGAACTAAGAGAAGAGGGTTTGTGTTTGTGTTGGCTTATGGTTTCAGAGGGAATGTCTCACAGGGGTCCTGGTCAGCTAAGCGATCACACCTTTACAGCAAACATGAAACAGAGTGAACCAGAAGTGAAGTCAGTCTATGACCTTTCAAAGCCTGCCCATTCAATGGCAAACTTCCTCCCCCAGAGTTATACCTCCTAACGTTCTGAAGCATCTCTAAGCAGGAGAGGAGGCTCACCAGCCAGCCATTGTGCCTTCCTGTCTTTCCCAGCTGCAAGTACTCTTGGAAGATGGAGTAGATGGGAAATAGATGGACAAGTGAAACAGGATTCCTTGGTGCAACCTCCTCGAGGTCATGGTCTTTTCAGTGATTCAGTTGCTTTAGGATCTCCTATGTTCCTGCAAGTAGCCTTTCATGTATGCTATACATATAAGCCAAATGAAATTATTAGTCTTTCAACTGGACTTTGGAGAAGCTATTTGCTTTAGCATGTCCCTGGTGCCCTTGGTGAAAAGAGCCTTACTCACATCAGTCCAGGAAAAATTAGTACAATGATCTATTTATGTGAAAATATAACATTTAATCTTTCCCCTTTTATTTTTATATACCTTTTGTTTGTTGGAAAATAGCTTGTTAATTCTGGATTCTTATATTTCCCCTTTTGTGGTGGTAGCTATCTCTGTTCGAAGTATAAAAACTGTAAATCATAAGCCCTAGAGGAAGGGTTGACTAACCCATTTAATTTTTTTAACATAAACATTTCACATCCACATCTCATTGAGAAGTATATAACACATCCTATGTGGTTCTGAAATGTGTTAATATGTCAAGTAGTGGCAGTGGACTACCTCATTTTTAAACTCCCCTCAGCCTCTCCTCAAGTGGTCAGGTGACACTTAATAGCTGTCTGAGAATTTTGTTTTCCTAGCACCAAGAAGGGGCTTTTATATGTTATCACATTCTCTACATTTATTAGCTAGAATTCTTCTCTAAAATACACCTTTACGCATAACAATTATTACTTCTACAAATGATACTGGCATTCATAAAATGAATGTACTCAGGATTTTGTCTAATAAGCATAATGGATTTCTGTGAAGAAACTGAAATAGACTTGGGTAATTTTTAGTCAATATAAGTACATAAAACCCATTGAATACATCACATAGTTTAAAACGTGAAGTTCTTAATTAAAAATTAAGTCATTACAGGAAGTCATGAACTTTGCCCTGGTAGTGAACATGACCTTTGCTTGGCAGAAGGGTTTTCAGCTCTGAATGAGGAAGAAGTAGTTATAGAGGATTACATTTTTAGGATGAAGTATAAAAGACATGAGACTACAACAGCTCATTAGCTGTTTGTTGCTTTTCTATATCAGGTTAAAATAAAAACTTCATCCTAACCCAAAACATCCAGGAAATCCAGGACACAACAAGAAGATCAAACCTAAGGATAATGGGTATAGAAGAGAGCAAAGATTCCCAACTTCAAGGAATAAGTTTTGTTGTAAATATCTTCAACAAAATCATAGATGAAAACTTCCCTAATCTAAAGAAAGAGATGTCCATAAACATACAAGAAGCCTACAGAACTCGAAATAGATTGAGCTAGAAAGGAAATTCCTTGCATCACATAATAACCAAAACAACAAATGCAAAAAACAAAGAAAGAATATTACAACCAGTAAGGGAAAAGGTCAAGTAACAAATAAAGGCAGATGTATCAGAATTAAACTAGACTTCCCACCAGAGTCTATGAAGGCCAGAATATTCAGAACAAATGTCATACAGACCCTACGGGAATGCAAATGCCAGCACAGGCTACTATATCCAGCAAAACTCTAAATAAACATAGACATAGAAACCAAGATATTCCATGACAAAACCAAATTTACACAATATCTTTCTATAAATCCAGCCCTACAAAGGATAATATATGGAAAACTTCAACACAAGGAGGAAAACTACACCCTAAGAAAAAGCAAGAAAGTAAACTTCTTTCAACTAACCCAAAAGAAGATAGTCACACAAACATAATTTCACCTCTAACAACAAAAATAATAGGAAACAACAATCATTGGTCCCTAATATCTCTCAACATCAATAGACTCAATTCCCCAATAAAAAGACATCAACTAACAGACTGGATTTGTAAAGAGGACCCAGCATTTTGCTGGATATGGGAAACATACCTCAGTGACAAAGGCAAACACAACCACAGAGTAAAAGACTGGAAAACAACTTTCCAAACAAATGGTCCAAAGAAACAGGCTGGAGCAGCCATTCTAATATCCAATAAAATGAACTTTCAACCAAAAACTATCAATAAAAGATAAAGAAGGACAATTCATGCTCATCAAAGGAAAAATCCATCAATATGAATTTTCAATTCTGAATATCTATGCTCCAAATGCAAGGTCATCTACATTCATAAAAGAAACCTCACTAAAGCTCAAAGCACACATTGTACCTCATACAATAATAGTGGGAGACTTCAACACCTCACTCTCATCAATCAACAGATTATGGAAACAGAAACTAAACAGAGACACAGAGAAATTAACAGAAGTTATGAATCAAATGGATTTTGTCCTAAAACAAAAGAATATACCTTCTTCTCAGCACCTCATAGTACCTTCTCCAAAATTGATCATATAATCAGTCACAAAACAGGCCTCAACAGATACAAGAAGATTGAAATAATCCCATGCATCATATTGGATCACCACGGACTAAGGCTGATCTTCAATAACAACAAAAACAACAGAAAGCCCACATATACATGGAAGCTGAACAACGCTCTACTCAATGGTAACTTGGTCAAGAAAGAAATAAGGAAAGAAATTAAAGACATTTTAGAATTTAATGTAAATGAAGGCACAACATGCACAAATTTATGGGAAACAATGAAAACAGTGCTAAGAGGAAAACTCATAGCTCTGAGTGCCTCCAAAAAGAAACTGGAGAGAGCATACACTAGCAGCTTGACAGCACACCTAAAAGATCTAGAACAAACAGAAAAAATACACCCAAGAGGAGTAGGCTAGCAGGAAATATTCAAACTTTGGGCTGAAATCAACCAGGTAGAAATGTAAAGAACAAAGAATCAAAGAATCAGCAAAACCTGGTTTTGAAATCAACAAGATAGATGAACCCTTAGTGAGGCCAACCAGAGGGCACAGAGATGGATTCCAAATTAATAAAATCAGAAATGAAAAGGGAAAAAATAACAACAGAAACTGAGGAAATTAAAAAAAATCATCAGATCCTAGTACAAAAGGCTATACTCAACAAAACTGGAAAATCTAGATGAAACGGATAATTTTCTAGACAGATACCAGGTACCAAAGTTAAATCAGGATCAGATAAACCATCTAAACAGTCCCATAACTCCTAAAGAAATAGAAGCAATCATTAAAAGTCTTACAACCAAAAAAAAGTCCAGGACCAGATGGGTTTAGTGTGGAATTCTAGCAGACCTTCTTAGAAGACCTAATACCAATAGTGTCCAAACTATTCCACAAAATAGAAACAGAAGGAACACTATCCAATTCATTCTATGAAGCCACAATTACGCTTATACCTAAACCACACAAAGACCCAAAAAAGAAATAAAACTTCAAACCAATTTCCCTTATGAATATCAATTTAAAATTACTCAATAAATCTTGCCAAAAGCAATCTACAGATTCAGTGCAATCCCCATCAAAATTCCAACTCAATTCTTCAGAAAGGGAAATTTGCAAATTCATTTAGACAAGTGGCAAACCAATGTGCTAGGCAAGAATCCACTAAAAATTGAAGTTTTTCAGTCTGAGAAAGCTTTATTTTCTAAGTGAAAGAAGGGCCCAGTGCCATGTTGAGTCACATGATGGCCTAAGCATGGGAACCTTAAACAAAGGAATAGAGGAGGAGTCTGCTCACAGACTCTAGGTCCTCTGATTCCTTAGCAGATCTTGATTAGGGCACGATTCATTAAAAAGGCTGGTTTATTTGCTTTTAGAATACTTATATACAGAGTTTAAATCATGTGGGAAATTTTGCCCATGATTTGGAACTAAAATAGAAGAAAATAAAAGTCTGTAACACCAGGCAGAGTGAATATAGACATATTTTATAGAGTTAATAAATTTTGATGCTCTAGATAGAGAGCTTAACAGATAGATGGCATAAAGATATAATACTCTAATAAGTCTTACAGGATACTCATCTTTCTAATGTGGGTTCCACAGGAATTTTGGGTTAAAATCCTGGTTTTGAAAGAGCGTACCCCAAAACGGGGAACTGTGTCTCTCGCTCCGATCGCGGGGTGGGGTGCCCCCAGGAAACACGAGTAGCCATTCTTGATGTAAAAGCACGAGGTAGCTTTATTAACGAGATCCCGGGTCTTAGCGGGATCCCGGGTCGACACGTATCTCACACAGGAGACAGAGGAATCGACCCCGAGCTTCCAAACTCGGGGGTTTATATAGGGGAGGTTAGGGGCATTCTCACGGTTACACATGATTGGTCAATTCAAAAGGTGCACAGTTACTTTCGGCGCGAAATTACATCAGCAAGGAGTACGTGCTCTCTAGCAGCTCTGCAGGCAGGTAGGGTGGCTCATCTCACTCAGGGGGGTGAAGGAAAGGGAGGGGGTGGCTACAGATGATCAATGTCCTTGGGGCTGATAGCTGGTTTGGCTAGTCCTATCTCTGACTCTCCCTCAGGCACGTCCGGCCCTGCACATCCGGACTCTGACAATGAGCAACCTTTATGAAACTCTAGTTCTGCACATTCGGGCTCTGACAATGAGTAACCTTTATGAAACTCTAGTCCTACAGTTTGACAAGTTGCTTATTTATTGGTATTGGTATTAATAAAAAGGTGATCAAATTTTTTTATGAACTACCCTGCTCAGGCCATATGGCTCAACAATGCTGTCTACCATGGATTTGTGGTTACTTTTGATATTTACCACAACAGTATACTCAGGTTCTCTTAATGTGGGCTCTGCAGGAATTTTGGGTTAATTTCCTGATATGACAGATTAGGAAAGCCTAAACAGGCTTATATGTTATTGTTTGCTTACTTATTTTTTTTTTAAATTGTGTTAATTTTCATAATGGATGTGATTTTCATTGTTATTTTATTATTCCTCTGGGAGACAGTACAAGATACTACAGACTGAAGAACACAGTATTTGGGGAGAAAGGATTTGTCTTGTAGAACTAGAGTTTTAAAAAGGTTACTCATTGTCAGAGTCCGGATGTGCAGGGCCGGACATGCCTGAGGGAGAGCCAGAGATAGGACTTGCCAAACCAGCTATCAGAATGTAGAACTAGAGTTTTAAAAAGGTTACTCATTTCACAGTCCGGATGTGCAGGGCCAGACATGCCTGAGGGAGAGCCAGAGATAGGACTTGCCAAACCAGCTATCAGCCCCAAGGACATTGACTATCTGTAGCCACCCCCTCCCCTTCCTTCACCCCCCTGAGTGAGATGAGCCACCCTACCTGCCTGCCGAGCTACTAGAGAGCATGTACTCCTTGCTGATGTAATTTCGCGCCGAAAGTAACTGTGCACCATTTGAATTGACCAATCATGTGTAACCGCGCCAAACCCCCTAACCTCCCCTATATAAACCCCCGAGTTTGGAGGCTCGGGGTCGATTCCTCTGTCTCCTGTGTGAGATACGTGTCGACCCGGGATCCCGCTAAGACCCAGGATCTCGTTAATAAAGCTACCTCTTGCTGTTACATCAAGATGGCTACTCGTGATTCCTGGGGGCACCCCACCCCTCGATCGGATCAAGAGATGCAGTTCCCCGTTTTGGGGTTCGCTCTTTCATTTGGGGGCTCGTCCGGGATCGGAGCGTGACCCCCCGGAACCCCGAATGCCCCTTGGAGGTACGTTGGTGTGAGTGTTGAAAGCGGCCGCTGTGTATGTATGTGTGTGTGTGTACATTGTGCTTCTCGTACTGTGTATTGTGCCATGGTCTAAGGTTTAATTTGGGTGCACTCGGGTGGAAGGGCTTCCCACCCCGAATTTGAGTGCACCCCGTTTTCGAGTACATCTGGGCAGATGGGTTTCCTGCCCCGTATTTGAGTGCACTCAGGCGGAAGGGTTTCCCGCCCCGGACAGACAGTACACTTGGGCAGATGGGTTTCCTGCCCCGTATTTGAGTGTACTTGAGCAGAAGGGTTTCCCGCTCCGGACAGGCGCCTGTGAGTAGAAGGGTTTCCTACTCCGAATAGTCTTTTTCTTTCTTTTTTTTCCTTTTTAGAAAGCGCACCGGGGGACGCCCCAATCGCGCAGGTTCTGGGACATGTGAGAGACGTTCCGAGAGCCAGCCTTTGTCGGGAGGACCCGGCAACTGGCAGTCAAAAAGATCTGACTGTGACTTGACTTTGGAGGTCGCGTTCGGCTGCCTATTTAAGTATAGGCACGGACAAGAGTGCTTAGATGTGTTAGTGTCTGTTGTCTGTATTCTGTTTCTGTGTTTGGTATCCCAGAAGCAGCTAAGGTTAAGCTGCAGTTTGGGCCAGGTACTGAAGGTACCAGGCATCTGTGGAAATTGGTTATAGGATGCTTTGTCTTGGTCTTGTTTGTCTGGATTGTTTTCTGTGGTATTGTCCAGTGTCTTTTTGGCTTTTGTTTCATTTTTGAAATCTTGGACTGACAATTGTGTTTGAACTGTTTGCTTTGTTCGTCGAAGAGTTTTACTTGGTCCCCTAAATGCTTAGTGAGTAAGGAACTTAATTTTGTGGACCCCGCTCTAGTGGCGGTGTGTTGGTTGATAGCCAAAGTTAATCTTTAAAACAGTGTTTTATCTGTGCTTGTGCTCGCAGCCAGCGGTGATGAGTTGGGAAAGATTTAAATTTTGCTTGGGGGTAAGGAATCTTTTTTTTTTTTTTTTTTTTTTTTTTTTTTTTTTGGGAGCTGGGGACCGAACCCAGGGCCTTCCGCTTCCCTAGGTAAGCGCTCTACCGCTGAGCTAAATCCCCAGCCCCGGGGATAAGGAATCTTAAAGGCGGAGTTTCAGCTGGTTTGACAACTTAATGCATAGCTGCCTAAAAGATCAGAAATGCGGTCAACAGGCTATAAAAAAAGGGACAGGCTGTGTTAGAAATGTTACAGGAGGAACTATCTGAAAAGGCTGAGAGCTAGGTGGGGCTATAAGGAAAACAAGGACAAGAAAGGAATTTCTGACATTTGCTCACAGCAGGAGAGCGCTCATTTAGAGAAGTTCCTTAAGGGAGCCTGCCTTATCAGGCGGTGGCCAAGGTCAGGATTAATGTTTTCTTTTCCATGGGCCTTTAAACCCAGTGAGACAGTTTGGTAAAAGGGCTGCTACTGAGGTCCTGATAGCCCCAGGTGAACTGGTTACGATTCTTTTATCAGCCACCTGGCATCAAGCACCCAGGTTCTAACCATCTCTCCATCCTTTTGTTATTAGTTGTTACTAGAAGCCTAGTGTCATTTGGAGGCTGGTTCTCTTGAGAGGCAAAGCCACAGAGCTGATACTCCGTGAGGGAAAAATCTAAGTCTAGAGAAATAGTCGATAACAGATCATCTGCTGCCTCTCTGCTCACCTTTCCGTTTCATAGACAAAGCTTGTGCTTATTTGTACAATGACTTTTTGTCCGAGAAGGCCTCCTGGTTTAGCTGTGTGACTAAATGCTGTTTGCCCTCTTCACAAGATTCTCCTGTTTTCTCACCATCCCATTTGAGATGCTTGTTAGTAACTGTTAGAGGTCTTCTTTACCACTGAGGAAAGACGGAATCCTACTGGAGACCAGAAAGAAGGTTCCAACACGGATAGAAGGCCCTCACTTCTGCCTGCTCTCTTCAGACGCCTGAAGGTAGGGAGTGCCAGGTCTGCCGCTAGGCTCCAAGGGTGGGTCTCTGAGGGGCTAGAAAGTGCCCCACCAATCTGGCTAAGATAAGGAAAGGATATAAAGAGAATGTTACAGAAATTTAAAGGGTTAAGTTAAGTTGCTGAGAGTTAGTATAAGTTACAGAGAAAGTAAGGTTAAAAGATAAAGAGACAAAAAGAAGAGGAAGTTAGAGAGCTAAAGAGAGATAAAAGATGAGAGAGGAACATATACTGGCCACAGTAGTTAGGGAACCTAGGAAGATAGTACCTGGCAACAGAAGAGAATTCCTGGCTAAAGATCAGTGTGCCTAATGCAAAGAAAAAGGACACCGGGTCAGGGACTGCCCAAGAAAGAACAAGAGGGGCCACTGGAGAGTTTCTTGGTCCTAGAGTGCTGGCTATGTACAGAGATAGAAGAGAAGTGTGGATAGAGGGACCCAATGCTCTGTGCTCCTATGCCCCCCCCCCAGTGGGCCAATATCCAAAGACCTTGAGTACAAGGGGCTACTGGCAACGAACAATACTTATGGACTGCCCGAAGAACAGTGGACCTTGGCGTGGGCCGGGTAACCCACTAGTTCATAGTCATCCCTGACTGCCCCTATCCCTTGCTCATGAGAAAATTGCTCCCCAAAATGGCTTGCGTGGGCTGAAATGGCTGGGTGAGGCCATGTGTATGCATATCTACAGACTGTGTATGTGGAGCTTAAGACCTGTCTCAGTGCACCAGTACCTGATGTTGGGAGATGAATGGCTTAGCGCTGTTCTGCTTGGAACATATCACTCCTGCCAGCCGGGCACTAACAGTTATCACCCAATCCAGGACTTAAACTGTGATAGAGTGGCTGA
Organism: Rattus rattus; assembly: GCF_011064425.1. NCBI lineage: Eukaryota > Metazoa > Chordata > Mammalia > Rodentia > Muridae > Rattus > Rattus rattus. The sequence continues at coordinate 50,011,893 of NC_046165.1, read as the reverse complement.
TGTTTGCCTTTGAATAGAGTGTCCCAAAAGATGGGACCACTGGTCAGCTGCCATGGACTAGATTCTCCACCGGGTGGGGACAATCTGGTAACCTTGCTGCCCAGTCCGGACCTGGAGCCACCACAGCACAAGTATCAAGTACTGGCAGAAGCCCATGGGTGGAGGAAAGACCTCTGCGACTGGCTGATTGACCCCTTCTGAAAGCTGAGGACCTTGTCACAGACGGGAACAGTTCTCTTCATGAATGAAGGTCAGAGATAAGTGGGTGCTGCCATGGTGGACAAAACGATGTCATCTGGGACGGCTGAACTTCTACGCCCCCAGCACATCAGCACTGCAGATGCCTTTGCCATCTCTTGGATGCCCTGGTGAAGCCAACAACTGTGAGTACTATTCATTGCCCAGGAAAACAGGAGGGAAGAGATTCAGTGGCATGGGGCAATAACGAAGCAGATCAAGTGGCTCGAAAAATGGCTATGCAGGAGCCTATCCTGGTTGCAGGCCTGCAAGAGACAGCCACTGAGAACTAGGATCGGACTAAGGGATGGCCTCACTTAGAAAAGGCCCAAATTGCTTAAAAAAAAAAAAAAAAAAAAAAAAAAGACAATGGCACACTTGAGGGGAAAGCTATACTCCCCAGAGAACAAAGAAAAGACTCACTTTGCCAAATACAGATATGGACTCACTTAGATAAAAAGTTTGTCCAAATAGTTAAGGTGTATGTAATAGACTTCAAGATTTTAGCCAGAGAGACATAGAAAGTATAAGGTATGTCAATAAGTGAATGCTTAGCAAGCAAACAGGGCAAAGAGACCTAGAGAGTTTAGTGAAAAGTCGAAGTGAACTTCACTGAGATAAAACCAGAAAAATATAATCACAAGTATCTCCTAGTGCTTGTAGATACTTTTTCAGGAATAGATAGAAGCTTTCCTCACCAAACGAGAGACAGCCTCTGCAATCATCAAGAAGATACTGGAAGAAATCTTCCCCCGATTTGGAATGCCCAAGGTAATCTGGTCAGACAACGGCCCTACTTTCGTTGCCAAGGTAAGCCAGGGTGTGGCCAAGTATTTAGAGGTCGATTGGAAATTACATTGTATCTACAGACCTCAAAGTTCAGGACAGGTAGAGTAAATAAATAAAATTTTAAAAGAGACCCTGACCAAATTAAATTGACCATGGAGACTGGCGCAGACTGGGTGACACTCCTTCCCTCTTGCTCTCTTTAGAGCAAGAAATACCCCTTCCAGATTCAGCCTTACCCCCTTTGAGATCTTATATGGGGCCTCAGCCCCCCTGACTGTATTAGATGATGTTACTGAACCAACATGTCATATAGTGCCATAGTAATAATGATTTGTGTGCCAGGCTAAAAGACCTACAGGTGATACAGAAAGAAATCTGCTCACAGCTGACAGCAGCCTATGCTCCGGAGACCCCTGAGACATCCCATCAGTTCCAGGTTGCAGCTACACTGAGCCCAGACATTCGAGCCTCGCTGGAAAGGACTGTACCTGGTGCTGCTGACCACCCTGACAGCTGTCAATTCTCAGCCCTCACCAGCCCTGTACTAGCTGTTGGGGCTGAGAGCTGGGACCTAGAGGAAAATTCAGTCATGTTTGTCCTGGGTTCTATCAAGATAGGTGTGGGGATAGGCTTGATTTCCATTACAAATGATGTAACGCTACATACGTTAGTACTCATAATACTTCTTGGGACTGTGCCTCAGGGATCACAGTCTGTATAAGCTTAGAAGTTCTAAAAGCTAGTCATGACCTTGGTGTATAGGCTTGGATAGTGTCCAGATTAGAACCCTCATGTTAAGACAACAATACCAAGCTGTTATGCTAGATGAAGCTGAGTTCTCCATGCAGTTCTAAGATTAGAACTATTAACAAGAAAAGAAGACGGGAATGTAGAACTAGAGTTTTAAAAAGGTTACTCATTGTCAGAGTCCGGATGTGCAGGGCCAGACATGCCTGAGGGAGAGCCAGAGATAGGACTTGCCAAACCAGCTATCAGCCCCAAGGACATTGACTATCTGTAGCCACCCCCTCCCCTTCCTTCACCCTCCTGAGTGAGATGAGCCACCCTACCTGCCTGCAGAGCTGCTAGAGAGCAAGTACTCCTTGCTGATGTAATTTCGCGCCGAAAGTAACTGTGCACCATTTGAATTGACCAATCATGTGTAACCGCGCCAAACCCCCTAACCTCTCCTATATAAACCCCCGAGTTTGGAGGCTCGGGGTCGATTCCTCTGTCTCCTGTGTGAGATACGTGTCGACCTGGGATCCCGCTAAGACCCGGGATCTCGTTAATAAAGCTACCTCTTGCTGTTACATCAAGATGGCTACTCGTGATTCCTGGGGGCACCCCACCCCGAGATTGGAGCGAGAGATGCAGTTCCCCGTTTTGGGGTTCGCTCTTTCAGTCTTTGTGTTTTTAAAAAGGGTGATTAGGTTCTGGACACTTTCCAGAGTTATATGGATCAGATTTGATAGAGGGAGACCTCCTGAACAACTACATTCAAGAGAATCAAAATGCTATCTTGATGATGCTAAAACTTTTGTCTTGAGAATTATGTATTGTGGAATGTACCTGCTTGGATTCCTGATCTCAAGGACTTTTCATCTGGCTCCAGTTGTGGGAGCCGTATTGGATTTGGACCCGGTCGCCTGGTAGATTGTTGGAGGAAAACCTCTCCCATGAATTTATGGCTCAAGAAGTTTGCATTCACGGAATGTTTCCAGCCCAAACAAGATCCTTTTGGGTCTCCAGCAGGGTTTGACCCCTGCTGAGCCCTGCCTAAGCCTTTTGTTCCTGACTGGGAGCAGTCTGGCCAGGTACTTCTCACTTGAGTCAAAGAATTAAGCTGGCCTTCCTGGTTATTTCCCTAATTTATTCAGGCCATGTAGTTGGTCCTTTGTTACTGAAGTCTCAGCCAGGGTTCCCCGCTGTGCTTCTCAGATAGCTAAGTGGTGTACTTGGGATATATAGTTTGGTCAATAAAGAAACCAGAGGCCTTTTCCTCTTCTGGCTTGACACGAATAACCTGTGTGTGTGTGCTTCTTTCATCCCGCAGGCTTTCGCCTGGTACCGTGTCGGTGCTGGGGTTGACATCCAATCAAGACAGACACATCAGGCTACAACATTTGCTCCATTTTCCATACACCCTACACCCCAAGGATATCTCAATGCCCACATACTGCTTGAAGAAGTTATTGAAGAGTTGATGCTGCAATTCCCTGGATTTTGGGGGCACTGAAGGTGTTTATTCTAAGGTTGTTTTTATGAGGGATTTAGAAATGGTAATAATTTAACAGGGAGGAATTAGCTAGATTGATTTGAACAGCCATAATCTCATTTGGTAACTAAGCTAAAGTCATATCTTTACTTTGGTATAGAACTTATTTGTTACAAAAAAAATTTAAAAGTACAAGGTTTGAACCTAGTCCTTCTATTGATGCCATTCCAAACTTCTGAGTTGATTAAACATATGAGTTAAGGACCAAACAGCAAATTCATGGCTTTAACTTTATTGTTAGAGTGCTTTCAATACGATGTATTAAGATAGTTAATGGATAACAGTACAGATTACTTTATATAGATGGTTTTCAAAAATGTCAGAAATCCACAAAATATGACAAAGTTATTTATCTTTCGTTGAGACATATCTGCTCCTAACAGTTCCCCTTTGGAGAATTTAACAAAGAAATTGAACATCTCTACCTCCAGGTGAGGTAATACTTTGTGGCTAGGCAGCCACTGGTCAGAAACTGCCTATTTCACCTACAGATTAATACTGTCCAAAAAGGGACACATTATGCATAATAGTTGACTGATAATCTTTGCCAAGCCAGAATTATTAGCCATTCAAGATTTCTGCATTTCCAGAGTCTGTCAGTTGATCCTGGACCAGAAGGCTGAAGACTTGTGCTCACATATTGCTAACAGAGGACTGTGCTAGTGGAGATTTGTCTCTACAACCGCTCATTTCTGGAGGACGTGTTAGGCTTCCTATGTTTATAAATGTTTGGTCATTCTTAGATTCTGACAGGGTTGAAGACTGAATATAGTCTCATAGCCTATTCAGACTGTTTAACTTTGAAAATACATATTTAATTAGATAGTTATCAGATAGTATACAAACCAGCCAGGATATAACATAGATTTTAAGACTTTCTTAAGCTGGAATGGATAAATAAATGTTCTGTTTAACTGATAAAATGTTGGACTACATGTTAGATATATTTTAAATTACAAAATGATAATAGTTGTTCTCAGCTTACATCTGATAGAAAAAGTTTTTAATTAGACAGGAAGGGTGAAGTGTAGGTTGAAGTCATTATGCATGTGAAGGCAAGTACAGGGTAGAACAAGGCCTGTCATTGGACGAAAAGGAAGCATGACAGGAGAAAAGTTTTAGAAAGGTAGAGGAGACTGGAGGGTGGAGAGGGAGAATAGCAATGGGAGCAGAGAGACCACTGGGGCTAGAAGATAGCTGGACTAACATGGCGTGGTGCCATACTTGAACCAGTCGCCACTAAGAAATTAATGTTAGTTCTATATGGCCCTTCAGTGCCAGAACTAATGCCAGGGAATGAACACCCAGTCCAAGAGGGGCACGGCATGGAGCAGTGACGCATGGGAAACAGTCATGACATTTCAAATACTACCACAACACATAAAATTCTCACAAACCAAATCCAAGAACACATCAAAATGACCATCCACCATTATCAAGTAGGCTTCAACTCAGGGATGCAGGGATGGTTCAATACACGGAAATCTATCAATGTAATCCACTATATAAACAAACCCAAAGAAAAAAACCACATGATCATCTCATTAGATGCTGAGAAAGCATTTGACAAAATTCATCAACCCTTCATCTTAAAAGTCTTAGGAAGACCAGGAATCAAGGCCCATGCCTAAACATAGTAAAAGCAGTCTCCAGCAAACTAGTATCGGGGGAACTCCATTAAACTAAATGGAGGGAAACTTGAAGCAATCGCACTAAAATTAGGGAATAGACAAGGTTGCCCACTCTCCCTACTTATTCAATATAGTTCTTGAAGTCCTAACCAGAGCAATCAGAAAACAAAAGGAGGTCAAAGGGATACAAATTGGCAAGGAAGAAGTCAAAATATCACTATTTGCAAATGATATGATAGTATACTTATGTGACCCCAAAATTTCCACCAAAGAAACTAAGCCTGATAAACAACTTTAGCAAAGTGGCTGGGTATAAAATTAACTCAAATAAATCAGTAGCCTTCCTCTACACAAAAGATAAACAGGCTGAGAAAGAAATTAGGGAAATGACACCCTTCAGAATAGTCCCAAATAACATAAAATACATCAGTGTGACTTGAATGAAGCAAGTGAAAGATCTGTATGACAAGAGTTTCAAGTCTCTGAAGAATGAAATTGAAGAACCTCTCAGAAGATGGAAAGATCTCCCATGCTCATGGATTAGCAGGATTAATATAGTAAAAATGGCCATTTTGCCAAAAGCAATCTACAAATTCAATGCAATTCCTATCAAATTCCAATTCAATTCTTCATAGAGATAGAAATAGCAATGTGCAAATTCATTTTGAATATCAAAAAAACCCAGGATAGTGAAAACTATAATCAATAAAAAAATTTCTAGGGGAAATCACCATTCCTGAACTCAAGCTGTATTACAGAGCAATAGTGATTAAAAAAAAAAACAACTGTATAGTATTGGTACAGAGACAGGCAGATAGATCAATGGAATAGAATGAAAACACAGAAATGAAACCACACACCTATGGTCACTTGATCGTGGATAGAGGAGCTAAAATCATCCAGTGGAAAAAAAGATAGCATTTTCAACAAATGGTGCTGGTTCAACTGAAGGTCAGCATGTAGAAGAATACAAATTGATCAATCCTTGTCTCCCTGTACAAATCTCAAGTCCAAGAGGATCAAGGACCTCCACATAAAACCAGATACATTCAAACTAGTAGAAGAAAAAGTGGGGAAGAGCCTAGAACACATGGGCACTGGGGAAGTTTTCTGGAACAGAACACCAATGGCTTATGCTCTAAGATCAAGAATCAACAAATGGGACCTCATAAAATCACAAACTTCTGTAAAGCAAAGGACATTGTCATTAGGACAAAACAGCAACCAATAGATTGGGAAAACATCTTTACCATCCTATACTGATAGAGGTCTAATATCTAACGAAGTTAGACACCAGAGAGTCAAATAGCCCTATTAAAAAATGGAGTACAGAGTTAAACAAAGAATTCTCAGCTGAGGAATACTGAATGACTGAGAAGCACCTAAAGAAATATTAAACATCTTTAGTCATTAGGGAAATGCACATCAAAACAACCCTGAGATTGCACCTCACACCTGTCAGAATGGCTAAGTTCAAAAACTCAGATAACAACAGATGCTGGCAAGGATGTGGAGAAAGAGGAACCCTTTTCCATTGTTGGTGTGATTGAAAACTAGTAAAATGACTCTGGAAATCAGTCTGGAGGTTCCTCACAAATTGGATATAGTACTTCTTGAGGACACAGCTATGTCATTCTTGGGCATATACCCAAATGATCCTCCAACATATAACAAGGACACATGCTCCAATATGTTCATAGCAGCTTTATTTATAATAGACAGACCTCATCTGGAAAGAACACAGATGCCCTTCAGCAGAGTAATAGATACAGAAAATGTGGTATATCTACACAATGGAGTACTACTTAGCTATCAAAAACAATGACTTCATGAAATTCATAGACAAATGGATGGAACTAGAAAATATCCTGAGTGAGGTGAGGTAGCCCAATCACACACACACACACACACACGCACACACACACACAAACATGGTATGCACTCATTGATAAGTGAATATTAGCCTAAAAGCTCTAATTACCCAAAATACAATCCACAGACCACAATAAGCTCTAGAAGAAGGACAACTAAAGTGCAGATGCTTCAGACCTTCTTAAAAGGGAGAACAAAAATATTCATAGGAGGAGATATGGAGATAAAGTTTTGAGCAGAGACTGAAGGAACAGCCATTCAGAGCCTACTCCACCTGGGGGGAGATATATATATATATATATATCTCCAAACCTAGACAATATTAACAAAGCCAAGAAGTGCATGCTGACAGGAGCCTGATATAGCTGTCTCCTGAGAGGCTCAGCCAGAGTGTGAAAAATATAGAGGTGAATGCTAGCAGCAAATCATTGAACTGAGATCAGGGTTCCCATTGGAGGAGTTAAAGAAAAGACTGAAGGAGCTGAAGGGTCTTGCAACTCCATATGAACAACAAGACCAAGACCAACCCATGGACTAAACCACTACCCAAAGACTACACATGGACAGACCCATGGCTCCAGTTGCAATTGTAGCAGAGGATGGCCTTTTGGGGCACCAATGGGAGAAGAAGCCCTTGGTCCTGCCAAGGCTGGATCCCCCAGTATAGGGGAATGTCAGGGCAGAAAGGTAGGAGGGAGTACGTGGGTGGATGGGTGAGCACCATTTTAGAAGCAGGGGGAGGGGGAGTGGGATAGGGGATTTATGAATGGGGAAACTGGGAAAGGGAATAACATATGAAATGTAAATTAAAAATATCCAACAAAAAAGAGTTGCCACAACTCTTTCATGTAAACTATTACATGTAAATATAAACCAAGAAAAAAAACTCTGAAAAGGAGCTGACAGGATGGCTCAGTACAGGACACCTAGCCTGACACCCTACACTCACATGACAGAATAAATCAGACTCCTGGAAGCTAGCTTCTGACTTCCACACCTATACTATATCACACTCCTGACCCACAATTTAAAAAAATTATATAATTGTTTAAACTAAGGAAACAAATAGCCTGACAAAATCAATATGAAGTAATGAAAGGTGGAGCACACCTATTATCCCAGCATCACAAACTAGGCCAGCCTAGGTGATAGGCAAGATCTTCTTTCTAAATAACATGTGCACACACATATCCTAGGGCAGGAGAAATGGCTCAGCAGGCAAAGTGCTCTCTACCTGTACTTAATCCCTAGAACCCATGTCAAAACAATAAACAAGCAAACGAAAACACCTATGTGGTAGCATAAACTGTAATCCAATTGCTGTTGCAGCAGGATGGGAGGCAGAGACAGAAAAATAGGCCAGACGCCAGAGCAAGCACCACAGCAGCAGAAACAAGAAATAAAGGTTGGAAAGACCACCCAACATGGGGTGGGGAGAGCCAGCTCCTGACCTCACACATGCAATGCCCCACCCACGATCCCCTTTAAAGTAGAAATGAACAAAGTGTATATATTACTAGCACATTCTCTAAGTGCTAACAGTTTTGACTTTTTCTAGATAATTACACCAAAATGGTATATTTAATCATTACAAACCATATTTTTCCAGTGAAACTGGTAAAAGACAAAAGTGTCAACATTAGTTCAGTGTAATTCATGTTCAAAAGGAAAAGGGGAACAAAAGATGTTTAAAGTACTATCCATTTCCTAGTTCATATTTCCCTTACAACTTGGTAAATGCAATAATACCTCAAGGTAAGAGCTAGTTTGGGAACAGGAGGAAGCAGAGGTAGTCAGAGTGGGAAAGTGACAGAGGGCGGGGAGAAGTGTACTCTAGAGCAGAGCTCTCAACTATGTTCACTGCGCTCTACAGAGGACAGTGAAACCTGAGACTCACTACTATAAAAGCATGAACAGAAAGACAGAAGCACTGCTAAGTTTTCAGATAATGGATGGATGGGAAGAAATGCTCAAAATCACTTCAGTGCTCCTAATAGAACCACTGTTAAAAACGACCCGGCAGGGGCTGGAGAGATGGCTCAGCAGTTAAGAGCAGTGATTGCTCTTCCAGAGGTCCTGAGTCTAATTCCCAGAACCCACATGGTGGCTCACAACCATCTGTAATGGGATGTGATGCCCTCTTCTGATGTGTCTGAAGACAGCAACTGTGTGCTCATATACATGAAATAAATACATAAATATATATATATACATATATGTATATATATATATCCAATAAAATGAAAAAAACACAATTTCAATCTTGTTGTGTTATCAGATTTTTTTCCCCTTTCACAAAGCAATAGCTTTGACAAGGCACCAGGACTAGGGACTCCAAGTGACATACATTATCAGCAAGCACTTTAATCCCAGAGGAAGGAGCTGGTGACTGTAATGTGTAGAGATCTGTTGTTTCTTTCATTTTGAACAATTGTTTCTTTCAGTGTTTGATGTACAGCCCTGTGTATCGTGGTCCCTATAGTCACCCACACTCTTGTTTATTTCAAAACAGTTTGTTTCACGTTCTTGTTTCACATACACATTTGCCTTTTACATTTATTGCTTTGATTCTTTTAACCAGAATACTTATTCATATTTAGCTATTTTTTCTAGACTCAGGAGAACATGAGATATACTTGAAAGACACAACATGTCAGTAACCAATGAAAGCTAGCAATGCCTCTGAGCCTGTGCTCATCTGCTTTTCTTCACAGGCATCAGGATCCCCAAATGTAATTTGTACATCTGAGGCGGTGTGATAACCCAGCACGAAGCAACATTCACCTTGTTCAAATTTCTGACTTTTCTGTTGGATTTGATGACTATCATAGTCCGGACTGCTGGAAAAAGTCTGTCACAGTAGGTAGATCTAATAACAACAGAAATTTTATTCTTGTTGTTCTAGAGGTCAGGGAGTCCAAGATTAAGGTAAAAGCAGATTCAATGTCTAAGCGGCTCAATTCTTGGTCCTTCCCTCTATATCTTCCAGGTTAGAAAGAATAAGGCAGATCTTTGGAGACCTATCATTTTCAAGGACACTATCCCTATGCACAAAGACTCTGCACTCAAAATATAACAAGCATGCAAGGCCCCAACCTTCTAGTGAAGTCATTTGAGGGCTTAGAATTTCAACATATAGATTTGGGAGGCAAGGATATATACATTATTGTGACCATCCTAATATGAGTGATAGATCTGTAAAGAAATCACATGTACCCATCCTCTGGCTACCAAACTATTAAAACAATACTCTCAAGGAATTGCAGTTTCCCCAGGCACTCCACACTGAGTGAAGAAAAGGTTAGAGCCTGGTGCCAGGCAGCTCTAGGCTGAGATTAACAGACATCTGACAACATGTTAGCCTTCCTTGCAGGAGAAACTGAAGCCCAGTCTTATGATGCTAATAGGTGAAGCTATGCCAAAGTGTAACCCCTGTTCATGTGAAAACACCATTGTTGTTTATAAGCTGCCTCTGTTTATGGCATGACACATCTCAAAATAAGTTTGTACATTTTCTACCTCAAGTTTAGATCCCCAGCACCTATGTAAATACCATTCAGGCATAGTGGTCCACATCATCTCTCCCAGAGCAAGGAAGGTAGAGATAAGGGATGCCTGGAGCGAGCTGGCTGGTTCAAATGAGAGGCTGCTGAAATAAATAAAAAGGAGATAGAAGACATCTGATGTTTACCTCTCCCCCCTTCCATATACCTGTGCACACATACCCAAGTAAATCTGTGCCTAAATACATGTGGACACACACACAAACACACACACACACACACACACACACACACACACACACACACACACACACACACACCATTACCACCACCACCAGATCCTCAATATTAGAAGGTACCTGGTACCTTTGGAAAGGACAAATACAAGATAGTTGATGACAGTGTTGTTGAATTTGGGATTACAAACTGAGTCCCAACTCAGGTCCAGCCACCAATTCTCAATAAGCCAATAGAATTAATAGTGGAAGACAGAAAACGGTGATGTATTAACCATGGCTGCCCTGGGAAGAGGGAGTTCTAGCAAACACTTCAAGTCTGTCTTTGGTCTTGCAGTGAAATTAAATTTTAAGTAGAGGTTCAAGAATTATATATGTCTAAGTAATTCTGGTCAATATGTGAGTTCCACTCTATGTCCTTTCTTTCTTCCATCATAAGATTTTCTAGGAAAATGTCTATTTCTTTACGGTCTACAGTTTCAATGGTCTCATAGTCAGGCAACTCTTTAGAGTATCTTCATTCTGACAGATTAGTTACAATGGGTCACCAAAAAAACATTGTGAAAATACATACTAACCAAGGAAGATTAATGATTAATGTTCACAGCAAGAAAGAGAAACACATATACTTTCCTTCCCACTCAGGTCTCTCAGCACCCTAACAGGCTAACGTGGCTCCATTGTTAGTATTCCTAGGAAATTCCTCACCAAAAACTTCACAGTGATAACTATGGTCTAAAGGGAAGCCCACAGTTGTCAGCTTTTAAAAAAGAAATTTCCTCAGTTATAAATAGGTAGCCAAGATTAGTAAACACCAGAAAAGTCTAAGAAATCATGTGGTTACCATGCAGCTGGTGGAAAGAGACCCTCCTATGAAGGAGTGATCTCAGAGTAGCCATAACCAATAACCTCATAGGAGAAAGAAGACAGGCTAAGATATCTTTAAAAGATGAATCCAAAAAAAAGCTTTCATATAAAAAATGAGGCCATTAGAGAATAGATAAAAATGACAGAGTATTTAAAAAATGAAATCAAAAGGGTTTATATGAAATTAGACAAGGACAGAAAATGTCAAAAAGAAAAAAAGGCAATAATATTGGTAGGCTAGATTAAGGAGCTTACTCTTCCTGCCAAGCAAATACAGGTGGAGAAAACATTTTTTTTTTAAATTTTCTGTGAATTAATGGTAGAACTTCCTAGACTCAAAGGACTCTTAGACACCAGCAGAAGAGTTGAAAATAAACTCTCTCCAAGAGTCCTTTCACAATTCCAGAATGCTGAGGACAAAAGAAAGATTTGTGTGTGTGTGTGTATATGCATGATTGTGTGAAGGGGTGGGAGGCGAAGGCCTGCTTCTTACACTTCTACCTACTGAAGATAAAGGGCAGAGAAAGTGACAAACCCAGTTTGAAGAGAAACATTTTCCCCCTGCATCCTCCAGGCCACACCTGGGTGTGGTGAGTTGCTAGAAATTGCACTAATAGAACTGTATTTGCTGCTGTGATTTTTCACAGAAAAAAAAAAAAGCACAGAGCAAACAAAGGGAAAAGTATGCTTGGGCGAAGTTCTGAAGTTCATAGACTCAAACTTTCTAGAGTTAGTCCTCTCCTCTTGAGGACACAGACAGCAGGTTGACTCTGCAGCAAGGACCTGTGCTATCAGGTGTGAAATGTCATCCACCAGAAAGCTCATTAGAGATACAAGGTCCCCATTGGTTCAATTTTCAAGTTGGGGACCCTCTGCCTGGCATATATCAAAGTTTCAGATCTCTTCAAGGAAAGCAGGTGTTCCTCATAAAACCATATTGTTTGCACAAATAACTTAAACATAATAAAATGTTCTTTTCATTAGGAGAATCTTTGCATCAGTGTGGAGAAATGTTTATAATTCAGATTCTGCAACAACAGGCACCACAAGCCTCCAGTTCTCACTAATGAGCTGGAAGCTGGCGTGCTGGCCAGAGTATAGGCAAAGCTTAATTAGTTCTTGTTTCACTGTAATGGGAAAGCTTCAGAAAAAGAGCCCGTGGTTTTCATTTGTCAACAAAACTCTTCCATTTAAAAAGTGTGGAAAGTTCTTCCTTTGGTGTTCCAAGACATTTTAGAACACTGCCAATTGTCAGGAATGGAAAATGTAATGTTTGACCTTGAATCATAGTTTCACATACCTATTGATTTGTATGTGGGCTATGAAATATTGTTTAAATGCTTCCAGCCAGTGTGTGATTGAAGAAGAAAAAAATGCTGACATCTGTATGATGTTGTCATAATGAAATCCATCATTTTGTATCCTAGTTTAAAATAGAAATTTTTCAAAAGGACAGCTAGGGATATGGCACAGTAGATAAGAGTGCTTGCTATGTAAGCATGAAGACCTCAGTGCAATTCTCCACCCAACTCTACCCCTACATAGAACCAGGTATGATTGTGCATGCCCCTGTAATCCCAGAACCCCTGGAGATGGACAAAAGACAGCCTAGTTCCATCTTCTAAGAGAGAGATCCTATTTCAAAGGTAATAAGGTAGAGAGTGATAGAACAGGACACCTGATACTTCCCCTAGTCCCTGTGTGTAGCAGAAAAAGATAGTACAGAGTTTCCTCCATATTGTATTCTTGATGAAGTCATTTTAGTTTTAAGTAGAATTTGACCTACCCAGTTCTATTATAGGAAACTGAGGTCAAGATGCCCCAGCTATCTTACTTTTGACTTCTGTTAAATTGCTTGCTTGTGCAAAACATCCTCCTGAAGTTCCCCAACAAGATAAAAGGGTGTGGTTTATGCCTTGCCCTAAATGCTCTGGGATATACTTGGGTCCTGAACACCTTAGTGTGGTCTCTGCCAGCTGGAATAAAGACATTCAGTTAGTTATATATTGTATCTAAGTAGTGTTTTCTTGGGACTTCCTGTTACATATACACATGTTTGTGACCACCTATACATACACACATAACACATATGTATCAGAGAAGCATACGTATACAAATATACAAATAAATAAATTCAATAACATTTAAATTTAACATGCCAGGTATATTGATATTTGTAAGCAAAAGCAAGGTGAAACAACCAAACTAGGCTGTTCTTTGGGTAGAAAAGTTTATTCCAGGTGCCAAGGCCATCTCTCAGGGAGCAGAGAGGAGCAAAACTGGCATGGAGAATATTGCCAGTTATAAAGAGTTATGTTGCAGCAAGAAGGTGAGTTAGCTGGAGCAGCCTAGGAACTAGCATGGGGGCTTTGATCTGTAGCAGGTTTATTTAATAGGGATCCAGACCCTGTTTCCTGAGGGAGTAGGTGGTGAGGGGTAGATATCAGAAGTAATGGCTTTTGCTGACAAACAGAAACACACTTTACAAGGTTTTGGGGCAGTCCTGACTTAAAGGAGCAATCCTTCTGGCTACTTGATTGGTGTCCAGCCTCAGCTGACCCCAGATTATCATTTGACAGTTTGGAACCTGTGGTCCTTTGGATGGCAATGGCCCTCATAGGCTCATATATTTGGTTTTCACTTGGTTGACTGCTGAGTTAGGAGGATGAGTTAGGAGGTGTAGCCTTATTGGAGTAGGCATGTTACTGGGGATAACAAGTCAGGCCTAATCTCAGTCTCTTCTCCCTCTCCCTGTGCCACTCCTCCCTGTCCCTCGCCTCCCCGCTTTCCCTCTTTTCCTTATCCCCTCCCTACTCCCTCTCTCTGGTTAGAGACCAGGATGTAGCTTTCAGCTACTTGTCCAACATCATGCTTCCTAGCCTGCCTCCATTCTCCCCTCTGTGTCAATGAATTAACTCTCTGAAACTATAAGCAAGCCCCTAGTTAGATGCTTTACTTTATAAGAGCTGCCTTTGTCATGGTGTTGTCTTTTTACAGCAATAAAACATCAAAATAGGACCTAACAGCATAAACATATAATGCCTAGAATGACCCCCTCAGGTGGTAAAATCAAGAGACTCAGCTACATCGTGAATTGAATGAAATCTAGAGCTATGTGAGGGCCTGTCTCAAACTAATTAGTTAATTAATTAAAAAATCAGGAACAAAAGGAAAGAAAACTAGGAAACTAATCAACTCACTCAGGCTTTTGTACTGACACCTGATAGATTTGTGGTTGGTTCTTTCTAAACTCATTTTTCCATTTGATGAAGCAAATAGAAATGACAGTATTTGCTCTAACTGTAGTTAAAGTTCTTAATACCTCTTTAGTTTAATGCAAACCTTTATATATACCCAACTTGGTCCTGAGCAATATAGAGATAGGAAAAATAACTGTTAACATGCATGTTCCTTTAAAACCCTGTTACTGAAACTGTTGCACTTGGTCAAATTTTTAAAGAAGCAAAGGAGGGAATCCAGACATGGGAGGAGGCTGGCTGCAGGCTGTTTCCAATGTCTTACCACTACCTTGTGCATCCCACTAAGTCCTGTGATTTTTAGGTGGTATCATAAAAGCTCAAAGGGAGAAGACAACACCCTACAAAGATAACCCCTGCTATTATTTACAGCGCCACTCTAATACCATAAGTCAACTCTGCTAATCAGTAAGACAAATGAAAGGGCTTACCTCACCTACCTGATGAAAGTATCATAAAATGTAACTAAATATTTTCCATCTATCAAGCCCGAGAGCTCCTAAAAGATCTTAAGGGAGTGCCAACATTCAAGTTGCAGAAAGGGGCTATATGCAGGAATTCCTCTGTAGGAAGTGCAGCCTCAGGCTGCAGATTCCACCAAGCTTCTCTGCTTTCTCTTTCTCATGTTCCTTAGCCCCTATGCACCACTCAGCAGCATACCATGGGACCTTCTCTCCTTCAGATGCTTGCAGAGTAACCAGAAGAGTAGCAGAAGGGACTAGGGTGTATCAAATATGCATTGCTGTCCGAAGGTTATGATGTGTGCACCCTGACTGCTGGGAATGGACAAGGAGAAAGGACAATGGATATGCACACCAAGAATAACTTTAGTGGGAACACCAAGGCACTACTCTATCATAGTGGAATCTCCACAAGATGTTCAGCGGGTATTCTCTCTGGGAAGTGGTGAAAAGACTAGGCTAGAGAGTTTTGAGTGTTTAGCAGTTTATATAATGTTCTCTAGTTTGAGTCTATAAGCTAAAACTCCTATCAGACAATCTTGTTGAAGGATGGAAGAAAGCAAGAGAGCCAGGCTACTAAGAAATAATGGAAAGAAAATGACCAGGCCATGGCTGCCAAGTTGTGGAAGGGTACAAGGTCAGGCACATTGTTAAAATGGAACAAGAAATGTTAAATAAAGATAATAATAGGCATTTTAAAAGCAAGTCTTGTAGAAGGACCTGGAAACAAATAAGAAAAGTCAAACTTCTCTTTAAGAAATTCCCTGCAACAAGCCCAGAAGCCATTAATACAGCATCTCTAGAGAACACTTGGATTCTTTTCATTCTGCATTTTACTTGTTAGAGAGCAGGGACAGAAGAGGAAGAACCACATCTGACCCTGCCAAGTCTCTCCTCTGTTAGGAAGAGAAAGAAAACTGAGGATGGAAGAGAAGTTAAATGAAAGCTCTTGTTCTTAACAGAAGCAATAGACATTCAAGTCACACATTTGCTCAAGTATCACTGCACTGCTCATGTTCTGGGTCTAGGGTGGTTGGTTTTAATCATCAACAAATAGAGATGTGGATGCTCGCAGCCAACCATTGGACTGAGCAGGGGGCCCTAATTGAAGAGTTAGGGAAAGGACTGAAGTGACTGATATTTTTAATTGGCCCAGATTTCTTTCTTACCATAAATGCCATCGGTTTGTTATAATTTAAAATTACATTTATGTGTGCTAATCAACACATGTACTAAGCAAAGAAAACTGAACATCTTCTGTGCATCTGGCTCCTTGATGGGCTCTAGACAAACACCACAGATTCTTGTTTGGATGTTACCATAGAAGCTGATGTAGACTGAGGCGGGATCCTGGCAGGTAGAGACATGCACTAGGAGTCTGCATGCCACACATTATCTGGAGTGATATGCACAGATATTTATTCATATGTTATGAAGTAAAGAATATTGATATGGTTGTAAATATGAGTAAGTTTTTTCTGTTTCTCCTCCCAGGAAGCTCACCTATGAGCAAATGCATAACCTTGTCAGCAGTTCAATTCCTTCAGTGTCAACAGTTACAGACAAAAGTAGTTTGGGACCATGTTGGGGGATTCATCAGTTGTGTTTGGGAACCAACAATGTTAGCATAGAAGCTGAGACAGTCTAAGGAGGACAAGCAGAGACATGTACAGGGCATCTATATGTTGAACATTGTATGGAGTGATCTGTATAGATACTTACTTATATGTTCTGAGGTAAAGAATATTTTTATCATCGGAAATAAGAACAACTCGCAGCCAGATATGTTCTAGGACCTTTTCTGGGTCACATGCTCTGTGAATGACTGAGCTAAATGCCCCACACAGGCTTTGGGACTCCAGACCTGATCTATTTTGTCCTACCAAAGAAAGAAAAGAAGGAACTCCACAGAGAAGGGCTCAAAGCATATGAGACCCATACCACATCCAGGAATGGAAATAGGCATATGGTCTAGGAAGGAGAGGTAGGACAAAAAATTCTGGGTGTGGTCTTGGTTCTACAAAATACATAAGAACTGTTCTCAGCAATTTGCACTCCAAAAAGTCATTCTCTTATTTGTAGGAGTTCATGAGGCAACACTATCATACAACCAGAACAAACCATCAAGACCAAACCACATGGCTCACAGGGTGCGTATCTATGAATTCACTTGCTTTCCTCACATTGTAACTCCCAAATCCGTCATTCAGTTCCTCTGCAGTCATTTGTGAATGTACTCATCTGCATAGCCATGAAAGCTCTAAGCTCTCCATATCCAAGTCCCCAGCCAACACAATCCCTGCCTTATTTAGGCTTCTATTACTAAAAACAAGTGTACTTACTGCAGTCTGTTCAGCTGTATGTATTTTACATTTTCTTTTTGTCCTTGATCATCAAACTCATTTACATTTCCTCTAAGTATGGTGTTTAAGAGCTGTCTAGTGTCCTTTGGAACAAGGGGACTGTGATTCGCTTTATTCAGAAAACACATGTATTAGACAAGCTATTGTTCAGACATGAGCTATGGTGCAGTTTGCTGCAAGCTCAAGGTTAATCAACTAATGAGGTATCACTTTTAAAAATGAAGAACACATAAAGGTTATAAGTTGATGAGTCACCAATAATGTGAAAGCTGGAGTCAGTATATTCTCCACAGACAGTAGCTCAATTTTTGCTAATTCAATCTTGAATCACTTTATAGACTTGCCCCAGACAATAAATAGGTGAGGTTAAACATCAAGTGAAATAGCAATTTTAACCATATATACATGTGTGTGTCAGTCCTGTTAATAATTTATCATTTAAAACTCTGAAGTCTAGACTTAACAATTAAAAGAGTTCTAAGCAGTAAATAAGTTAATTATAACCACTTTAAGTTGCTGAGAATAATTAAGACAGATATGAAAGCAAATTGTTACTTTATTAGATCCTGATTTTTTGACCGAATTGATAAGATATAATTACCCACTTAAACATACAAAGCCCTGTACCATCCATCCCTTAGAAACATTGATAACAACCTATAAATACACAGAGCAAGATCTTTATGTCAGCTTCCATTGTCCTGCCAAGGCTTCTCCCCCTCTCTCTCCCTCCTGTCTTTTCCTTTCTGTCCCAGTCTCCTTCCCTTCCTTCAAACTTCTCTCCCACTGATCCTTCCTTCTCCTCCAATGACAGGCCTCCTTCTATCCTGTACCTGCTGCTCACCTGTATTTTACAAATTCAATGGGGAGAAGTTTCTGGTGAAGTCACCTGATTCCTGAGTACTTGACTAGGCAGCTGTCCTTGAGGCAGCGGAATTAGCATCAAAATACAGATAACTCCAGGGCAACCCACAACATTTCTCCCTTTTTGTCCAGTTAAAAAGCCTTTTCACTTATATATAGAGTACAATTATAACCATTCTATAATTTATAAAGCATATGATATACTAAACACCCAGTCCATCACTATATCAGTTAAACTGAACATTTAGTTATCCATTCCAGCTTAAGAAAGGCTTAAAATCTATATTATATCTTGTCTAGCTTGTATAGTATCTGATGACTATTCAATAAAATATGTATTTTCAGAGATAAACAGCCTGATAGGCTATGAGACTGTAATCAGTCTTCAACTCCATCAGAAATCTTTGAATGACCAAATATCTATATACATAGGAAGCCTAACACGGCTTCCAGAACTGAGAGGTTATAGATGCAGATCTCCATTAGCACAGTCACCTGTTAGCAACATGTGAGCATAAGTCTTCAGCCTTCTGGCCCAAAATCAACTGACAGACTCTTGAAATGCAGACTTTGAAGGGCAGATCACCCTGTCTCGGCAGAATTTATCAGTCAACTATTTTGCATAATTTGTCCTTTTCTAGACAGTATCAGTCTGCAGATGAAACAGACAGTTTTGTCCAGTGGCTGCCTAGCCACAAAGTATTTATTGCCTCACCTAGAGGTAGAGATGTTCAAATTCTTCATTAAATCCACCAAAGGGTAACTGTTAGGAGCAGATAAATCTCAACAAAAGATAAATAACTTTAAATCTTAAACTTTGTGGATTTCTGATGTTTTTGAAAACCATCTACCTATATAACACAATCTGTACTGTTGTCTTTATATCTTAATAATATCTTGAAAGTACTCTCACAAAGTCAGCAGTACGTTTGCTATTTGGCCCTTAACTCACATGTGTTAATCAACTCAGAAGTTTGTAATGACATCAATAGAAGGACTGGCTCTAAACCTTTTTAAACTCTTTTAACAAATAAATTCTATATCAAAGCAAAGATACGATTTTAGCTTAGTTAACAAATGAGATTATGACTGTATAATTCAATCTAGCTAACTCCTCCCTATTAAATTACAACCATTTCTAAATTTCTCATAAAAATAACTTTAGAATAACCACTTTCAGCCCCCCAAAGTCCAGGGAATTTGGGCGACGACTCATCTATAACTTCTTCAAGCTGTACATGGGCGTTGCGATATCCTTGGGGGTAGGAGGTAGGAAAAATGAAGCAAATTCTGTAGCCAATGTGTCCTGACTGGACCCAGCTCAAAGTCCTTGAGACCAGGAATCCAAGTAGGCACACTCTGTAAAGTACAACTCTCAAGACAGAAGTTTAGAATCAAGATATCTTTTCGTTTGATTCTCCTAAATAAATTTTTCAGGCAATCTACCTCTATCAAATCTGATCTGTATGACTCTGTGAGGTTTCCAGAGCCTAATCACACTTTTTAAAAACACAAAGCAAAATCTTTCTCCCAAAATACTGTGTTCCTTAGTCTGAAACCAGAAAAGCTTGTATCTTGTACTCTCTCCCAGAGTAATAATATAATCATAAAACTCAAAGTCACACCCATCATGAAGACTAAACAATTTTTTTAAAAGGAAGTAAGCTAAACAATGAGCCTGATAGGCTTTTGTACTCTGTGATATCAGGAAATTAACCCAAAATTCTTGTGGAGCCCACATTAAGAGAATCTGAGCATCCTGTTGTGGTAAATATCAAAAGTAACCACAAACCCTCACTATCCGGCATCAATGAGCCATATGGCCTTTAGCAGGGTAATTCATAAAACAAATTAAACACATTTGATTAATTCTAATACCAATAAGCAAAATATCAAACCAGGACTTTAGCCTAAAATATCTCAATCTGTCAAGCTCTCTAACCGGAGCCACAGATTTTTTTTTTAACCTTAATAACCTAAATATATCCATCTGTTAATCTCTCAACCTGGAGCCACAGATTTCTATTTAACCTTAATACCTTATAAATATCACAATTTTCTACTTGGAGTCAGTGACTAATTTTTACCTAAGTTCTGAACCATGGATGAAAATCTCCATGTGACTCGGGTAATCTCTGTACTCTCCTTAAAACAAACTTAAACACCTTCTATCAATTCTAATACCAATAAACAACTTAAAACTCAGGACTTTAACCCAAAATATATCCATCTGTTAAGCTCTCTACCCAGAGCCACAGATTTTTATTTAACCTTAATAACTTCTATAATATATGTCTGCTTTTACTCTGTCTGGTGTTACAGACATTTATCACAACTCTCAACTTGGAAGTAGTGACTAATTTTTCCCTATCTAAGTTCTGAACCGTGGGTGAAAATCCCCACCTGATTCAGGTAATCTCTTTACTCTCTTCTTTCTAAAAACAAACTTAATCATCTTTTAACAATACCTATAATTATGAAGTAGCTTGTCTAACTAGAATTTCAACCCAAAATTCTCATGGAGCCCACGTTAAAAAGAGTATGAGTATCTTGAAAGACTTTTTAAACAACTTTCTTTAAAAAGCAGCTTTTAATCTCTAACTCTCTGAGCTGTCATTACTTATCACACAGCAGGGGACCTACAGCCTGCCAGCACAGGCTGCTTCCCTGTTTCTTTGTTTGAATTCCCACCCTTAAGATATTACATGACTTAACATGGCACCGGCCTCCTCTTACTTAGAAAATAAAACCTTTTTCTCAATTCTTAGGATTATTAGTGAATTCTTGCCCCACATTAGGCGCCATCTGTTGTTGTAAAAATATAAAAAATAAAAAAAAGTATTGTTGTCTTTTACCTCGATAGATCTAGCACTGCGGTGCCCCAAGTTATCTGCTAGATATCTTGGCAGAATCACATCCCAACTTCTCAGCAGCCCAGTGTCTCCTGCTGCTGCACACTTTTATACACTCAAACCCTCACATCAATGAACACACAACACAATAATCTTTAATCCAATTGATGAAATATAATTGCCCACTTAAACATACAAAGCCCGGTACCATCCATCCCTTAGGAACATTGATAACAACCTGTAAATACACAGAGCGAGATCTTTATGTCAGCCTCCATTGTCCTGCCATGGCTTCTCCCCCTCTCTCTCCCTCCTGTCTCCTAGATTCTAATTTTTAAAGTATCTGTATTTTGGACAGTACTGGGGACTGCAGGCTTTCTACTTGCTAGCCTGTGCTCTACCACTGAGCTATTTTTGTTTTTAATTTTAAATAAGCATACAAAGTAATGGGTTGCTCGTGACACTTTCCCACACTACCATTCTTTGTTCTTCTTCATGATCCTCCAGTTTCTTCCTCAGCTCCCTCAGCTCCGTCCCACTGGTCCTCCTCCTCTTGATAAGATATGTCCTCTGTTTTCATGTCACATTGTCGCTATTTATGACATGACTAATAGCCTCATGACTATCAGGTCATGTCACTATTACTCTATTTTACCCTTCTCTTAATTTCTCTCTTCTCTCATGGACCCAATCTTACTTTATGGTGTACCCAACCACCCCCAACAAACACACACATAGTGAAAATTAAAATCCAGATAGGACATTGTTCAGAAACAATGCTTAATGTTTTCTCATAGTTACAACATCTAAATCACAGTATACAAATGCAATTGCTATGATGTCAGGATATGTGATTTCCATAAATGGCATGTAATTCCATAAATGAAATATAAGTTTACTATTATAACTTGCATGACAATTCTGTGAGGAAGGTATTATTCTTGCTTTTTCATAATGGAAGAAATAGAAGCACCAACAGCTCAACTGCCTGTAGAGGACTGTGCAGCTGATTGAGGGACAGAGCCTGGTTGCATAATCAAGACTGACCCTAAAATATAAGAGACTAAATAAGTCCCTCTTACATCATAGCTGCAGAATATAGAAGGCTTGCTGGTTTATATGTTTTTATTCCATCAGTGCATGCTTCTTTATTGGCAGTCACCTTGGATAATAGGCTATTTCTTGGGCCATTGTTCATACCCTTCACTACCCTTTTCCATTCTACTTAGTTGGACCTTTGATTTAGATGTCTTGCTCATGATAGGGATAAGATTTTCTGACACTAAGGACATGCATTTTTAGCAAACTCACTAAAGTAACTTCATTTTGCATTTCTAATTACAGTGTTCAAGCTCATCAAAATTCTGAAGTAGAAAAACTAATGTGCAAAAAAAAAAAAAAATCCAGTCTTTGCAAAGAACAAAGTAACCAAAAACATGTCAGCTATTCCACCATCCTAGATCCTGATAACATAAAACCTAATAGCTAAGTACCGAAACCATTTTAAGAGGTTCTCTTTAAAAATCCATGGAGGTAGCAAGCCAAGGCACTCCACAAACAGACATGACATAATGGGATTAATTTATGGAAATGACATATCCCAACAGCACAGCAATGGCAGTCATATAAATCATTTAAATCAGTGACCACAATCTAAGGCTGCACACATCTTTCTTCAGCGGGAAGGAAGCCTTGGAATACTGAGTTGCAACTGTATTTGAATTCCTCCTGCCAAATCTCTGGTCAAAATACAAGACATTTTATCTGTGCCAATAATGTCACTGGAATCAAGAAAGTCATGCTGAAGTTTCAGAAGGCACAAGACAAATAACACCACCAACCCAAGGCCAGCTGGCTGTCCAAGTCCCACAGAGTGACATATCCTGACTCATGTTCACCTCTTTGCACTGATTCCTACATTTTACATATTATATTCACTAATATGATTTTGTGAAGAGCTTGCACTTTACCTCATGATTTGAGTTTTCTTGACTCTATATCTCACATACATTTTTCTCAAAAGCTGCAGCATTGAGATATCTGACCTATAGATCTAGCACAAAACTTTTCCTAAAAATCATTTGTGAACTGTACCTCCAGTCCAGCACCTGCCCCACTGAACCCCAGGCCTCCTCATCATTGCCTTAAAGACCTTAAGGATACCTAAATTTCCATCCTCCAGCCTTCTTGGGAGGCCTGTTTGACTTAAAACAGCATTAGAAAGCTTATATTTTGTTTTTTCACTAAGACACTTTTTCAAACAATGAATTGTGAATGTATATTTCTTTCAAAATGTGTATGTCTGTCTTTGTTTATATACAAACGTACTGAGAAATTTCTGTAATTAACTGAAAATCACTTTGGAAAATCACAAAAGCCTAAATTCTGAACATCAATCTTAAGTTGTGACTTCTTTAGTACTTAGATTGCTTGGAAATTTGAGATGCAATGCAGGTGATGGGGAGGTGGCTATCTCTGGAAGGCTGCTGCAGGGTGACCCACATGGCAGGCACCTGTGTCTTCACATCATATGTCAGACTGGAAAGTTGCTGATGGGCAGCAGTATGGGATCTGGTGAGTCTCATCACCTGTGGAAGTGGAAACGGGTAGAGCACCATGGGAGCCAATGTGGTGGTTCCTCAAAGAACTAGAAATAGATCTACCACAGGATCCAGCTACACAGTCTCGGGCAGAAACCCTTAAGACTCAGTGTCCTCCTCATCAGTGTTCATTGCTGCTCATCACATAAAAGTCAGACAATGAAAACAGTCTAGCAGATGAAGAAATAATAATAAAATAATAAGGATTTAGTACATTTGCACAATGACATATTATTCAGCTTTTAGGAAAAATGAAATTACAAAATTTGAAGGTAAATAGATAGAGCTGGAAATATTCATTCTGAGTGCGGTAGCTGAGACCCAGAAAGATTAATGTCACTTTTCTCTAATTTATGGATGTTAGAGATGAATCATTAGATGTGTACGTTTCATTTAGAACACAAAGGGCCATGTGGGGCTTTCAAGAGAGAGGAGATGGAATGCAGTCTGAAAGGGGGTTAAAGAGGAATAATGGAACAAGAAGGTTAAATTCGGGTAGAAAATGGGGAAGATAATCAATGTAGGGAGGAAGAATATGGGGAAGGATAACTAACACTGTAGACCTTTCAAAACAGTCAAATAGAAACCTATTACTATAGAGGCTTTCATATATATGCATACATATAGGATCTATTGTGCTCGTCCCTGAATAAGACATCTATACCACACCATATCCTGCCAAGCCTCAGAGATAAGTGTAGAAGAAGACAGGAGTGTAAGCCTCAGAGGTCGTGGATGATTACAAGGAAACAATGTTTTCCTGGACACCACCGGACAGTTGTATATATTAGCTCACAGTTGTTCTTCTAGCATACATAAGACTTGTGTAAGATCAAGCCAACAGAGCTGGAGTGGAGAGAGACGGTAGATTAAAAACTCCCACCTCGAACCAAGAAGTGATTGACGTTTGATAGCTGCTGAGAAAGGCAGAGTCTGTTTTCTTACAAAGGGTGGTCAGACCCTTAAAGAAAACTGAGTCCTCCCTGATCCCAACCCCTACCGGAAGCCATTAACTGTGAAGATCTACACTTCAGCATCACCGGCACAATTCCTAAGAGGCCTCTTCAATGGCTTCTCGTCTTCTCAGAGGCCTCTTCGATGGCTTCTCGTCTCCTCTGTTTTTTTAGGGAAGGTGATGTTTGGAGAGAGAGGTGGTCGCAGTATCCTTGTCTCTCATTCTCAACTGTGAGTCTGAATTTTATTGGTACCACTGCAAAAGAAGCTTCCTTGCTCTTTATAGCCAATGGCAGCACAGTATTTTTTTTTTCCTTTCTTTTCCTTTCCTCCCCCTCCTCCCTGTCCTCCTCTTTCTCTTTTGTTTTGGGAAGGTCACATGGGTGGGAATGGACTTGGGAGGACTAGGATGCAAATGTCATCAGGGAGCATTATGTGAAGTTTCCAAATAATCGATAAAAGAATTACATTAGTAAAAAAGTGTAGCCCCTGGTAAGTTGACTGTGCTTCAGTGTATGAGCCCCCACCCAGGATTGTATGGAAAACACAAATTGGATTTGAGTTTTTTCTTTTAAGAAGACACAAATGTGTATGCTTTGGGGAAGGAGGTGGATATGAGAAGAGTTGAGTGTTTGTGGACGTGGGAGGAGCTGGGAGGAGCTGGGAGGAGCCGGGAGGAGCTGGGAGGAGCCCGGGAGGAGCGGGGTTGTTTAGGAAGGAGGAGGACCTGAGAGGAGTTGGGTTGTTTGGGAAGGGGGTTGACCTGGGATCAAAATAAATGTCATGAAATTCTCAATGAACTAATGCGATTTTCAAAGAAAATTCAAGATTCATCCAGATTCATCAAAAATATCTAGTATAATGTGAGCAAATGGCCCTTTGTTTGTGACAGTCTGGAGACAGCTCTTTTGCCTGAATTACCATCATCACAGCAACCACGGTTACCAGACACAGCAGTTGCGTTTTCCGTGAAATCCAGTTCCAAGCACTATTACCAGCTGTAAAACGTTAAGTTTTCTTTGTTCTTTATCTTTATTATGGCCTTGCTCACACATCATAGAATAGGAAACATCCACATTTTCACACTCCCGTTTTATTAAAACTGTCGCTTCTATAGAGCCTGATTTCTTTTTGTTGTCACTCGGTTTCTTTTTGGATGCTGAGCCTGCCAGTCCTTGGTCCATTTGAATGCTCAAGCTGCATTGTTTAAGTGTGGCTTTAAGTGGCAAACATTATGCATAAAATAGAGCAGTGAAGATAAACGAAAATCACCTGCCATTCACCATATGATGAAGGAGTTGCCCTCACCTTGCTCTCTTAAGTTCACCACATGCTCAGTGACAGCTTATGGCTCATTGACATGCCCAAGTCTTTCCTGCCCTCATTCCTACCTGCATTGTTCTCTCCTATAACCCGACGCCTCTATATCATTGCCTGGCAGAAACTTTTCTGTAATCCATTTGTCAGTAACACAGGGCACTTCCCCAGAACTCAACTCTGCAAATTAGGCCAGGATACCATGTTCTATCCCCCAACTAAGTTGTGCCAAGCCACCCTCCATAGGCTAGAGCTCTATTTCCCTAGATGATCACCATGTGGAATGGTGCCACAGACTCATTCATGGCTTAATTTTGTGGCAGCCCAAGCTCTACTGATTTACATAGGGTTTGATGAAGCCCTGACACCAGTTCACAATTGGAATGAGCCAGAGGAAGTTATAATATGATTATGTCTTAAATTTAATAAAGAAAAAGTTACATTTGCTGTAGGCAACAGATACATACTTGGAACGTTGCTTATAAATATCAATTTCTACAAACCACAGTGTCTTTAAGCTATTAACTAATTTTACTATGTAAGGCTACTTATAAATCACTTTTCTGTTCAGTAAAGATTTTATGATGACTAAGAAAACGTATTTATAGACTATTAGAAAATATAAAAGTATATGTAAAGAAAAGAGAAAGAAACACAGAATCTTATCACAGACCATACACTAGCATTATATTACCTAGTGTTCCATACTCTGTATACAAACAATATATTTTCACTAGAGAAATGATATATTTTCATTATATTAGGATCCTTTTTTCCTGGCATTATGTTGTATTCCAGGTTGGCCTCATGAACTTGTGACTGCCCTGCTTCAGTACCATAGAATGCTTATTTTTAAACGGGTCTGTCTAATGTCTGTCTTAGGACTCACTTTGTTGTCCAGGCTAGCACTGGCCTCCTGGAGGCTGGGATTAAAGTGAGTGACCCAAGATAATTCAGAGGTCAAATCATCACATGTTCGACATCTCCCATGTTCTCCTACCACAGTGCCACCTTATGTGGCAGTATGTCAGTCAACAGCATACCATGTACTCAATGATGAGTCTAAAATATTATCACAAAACTAAAAATTACCCCCAGGGATATCACAGTTTGGTATCATACAACCATGTATTACACATGAGTAATATGTTGATATAAACCAGCCGCCATCATGATTGCCACATGATAATGTAGCACAGATAATTCTGAAAGGACAAACAAGTTGTCAGAGTTTCTATTGCTGTGGTAAACATTATGACTAAAGGGAAGAAATGGTTTATTTGGCTTATACATCTGAGGTCATAGTCCACCACTGAGAGAAGTCAGGGTAGAAACTCAAGGCAGGAACCAGGAGGTAAGAACTAAAGCATAGGCCCCAAAACACTGCTTCTTGCCTTGCTCGCCGAGTCTTGCTTAGCCTGGTTTCTAATACACTCAAGACTACCTGCCCAGGGGTGGCACCATCTCTGCAGGGCTGGGCCCTTCGTTATCAGGCATGAATTAAGAAAATGTCCTGTATACTTGCTTATAGGAAGCATGCTGGAGGCATTTTCTCAGTTGAGGTTATTCTCCCCAGATAATATTATATCAAATTTACAAACAACTACTCAGAACTATTGATCTTTCATCAATTTGACACACCAATAACCATAAGCTTTTCTTTATTGTTTAATCCCCCATATTTCATATTAATATCAGTATCACAATATAAAATACATTTTAACTTTTACAAGTCCTACAGTCCTTAAAATTCAAGCATTTAAAAGTTAAAATTCAAACACCTAAAATTTCAGTCTCAAAAAAAGTTCAGTCTCTTTAAAGTATGCAGATCTGTAAAAGCTCAAAGTCTATCTAAAAATCCAAAATATTAACTGTGGACCCCTGTAAAAATAAAAAAAAAATGAAATATTTCTTATTCCAAGAGGGAAGAAGCAGGGCAGAGACATAATCCAAACAAAGCAAAAACAAAAGTCTAACCGTGTAAAAATTAAATCCTATAGCTAAACGTCTCATCTGGAATTCACTCATAATCTCCACTCCACTGCTATCCCTGGTGGCCATCTCACCAAAATGGCAATTTCCAATATGCTAATGTCTCCACAGCCTGCACCTTCACCAGTGGCTCTTCTAGCCTCTCCTGCTCAGCTGCTCCCCATGACTTCTTCATCACTTAAAGATGGACATGGAGATTCTTAGATATAACCTGCATGAGATACCTTGGCTCCCTGTCTGGACCACAGCCTCCAGATGCTAACCCTGAGTAAAACTCCCAGATTTCAGGAGATGATTCTGGTCTCCTCTTAGTAGCAGTTGATTTCTCAACTCCAGTTGAACAGCATCAATGTCCCTGGGCAAGTCAGCACTGCTGCTGGTCTCTTGTTCATCACAGCTGATTCATCAGTCCCATTTGACCAGAATCCACAGTCTTCGCACAGAATATCACACAAATGGCTTCAATGGACTCACTGATTGACTTTTAAACTTCCCTTTGAAATACTATGTACCAGGCCTCTGTAATCAGCACGGCTTTCAACACTGTCTCCCAAATCCCCACAGTAATATTTTAAGCTCTGAGAACTTAATGGCTTTTTCAGCCCACACCATCTTCCCCAAAACATGCTCGGGTCTGTTACAGCAGTATTCCATGATCCTGATACCAATACTGTTAATAATCTGCTTTCTATTGCTGCGACAAGCACCACCACCCAAAGCAAGCTACAGGGGAAAGAATTAATTTCAACTTACAGTTATAGGTCATCATGAAAGAAGTCAGGGCAGAAACCCCAGGCAGGAACCTGGAGGCAGGAAACTGGAGGCAGGAACTAAAGCAGAGGCCATGGAGAAATCCTGCTTATTGGTTTCTACTCCACAGATTGTTCAGCTTGCTTTTTTATAATCCCTAGAGTTCCCTGCCCAGGGATATCACAATCCTTGGTGGGCTGGGTCCTCCCCCATCAATCATTAATCAAGAAAATGCCCTGCAGACTTGCCTATAAGGCAATCTCATGGAGTCCTTTTCTCAATTAAGGTTTCTTTTCCCAGATAACTCTAGCCTGTATGAAGCTGATAAAACACTAACCAGGACACTAGTTGATACATAACAGACTACACTACTTGTTTATTTATTGGTTCTCCTGAACCATTCACTGCTATCTCAGACTTAGAAAAGTAAATGTAACTTTAAATATCCTTCAGTAACTACTCCAAACCCCATGTTATCACAGAAGAGGACATCGCCTCAAGCCTGCGTTACTACCCCTTTACACCTTCAGAGAGATACAACTTGGGAATAGAAGACAGCGATATTGAGAGTTGTAATCTTGTGAAGACCTGGGATATGCTTAGATGCTTGTGTCTTAGTTCTTAACCCAAAGGTTTTAGAAAATAAAATAGTAGAAAGTTAAAAATCATAAGTAGAAAGCCTGGCATGTTTCCACAGACCTATAATCCCAACATTTGAGGGCCCAAGGCTGCACAGTGAGTACCAACGCAACCCAGGACCACAGAGGAAGACTGTCTCTTTAACACTTACAAGCAGCAAAACCTTGCAAAATAAGGAAAAGTGTATCATAAAATTGTACATTATGTTTCTGTTTTAAGCTGTTATTCAGAGACAAAAATACTACTTCATAAGAAAACAATAAGCTTTTTTTCTTTACTGAAAAAAAAAACCCAAAGTAGTTTAGTAAATTCAGTGTAACCTAAGTAGAGTGTTCTAAAGCATACAGCAGGGAACACTCATGCCCTGCCTCCTCACTCATTACCAAGGCAATGACTCACCTAGAACAGCTCCGCGCTGTGTAAGCTCCACTCATGGCAGGCACCCTAGACCGATGCGCCCTATGGTTTACCTACACTGCAGCTCTGCCCTTCCTTTCCTGTGCTTAGACATCTATCTGCTCTATGGTATTATTTCCATCGGCTCCTTTAGAGAGCGGGCTTTATGAGTTTTCAAGCTGATGATCTAAGTATGAAGTCAGCTATCCCACCTAAGTTTAAGTGGGTACCATCTGAGGTAGTCACACAGTGATTAAATTGCCCCAGAATGTGTCCCTGACATGAAGTGACTCATGGCTGGTCTAAATTCAGAAGGAAATTGTGTGGTCGTAAATAAACAGCTTAGGAGAAACAGTCATAGAAGATTATGAGGAATAACATAAAGGCAGGATTTATAATGCATACCAATGTAGCTGGAAAATGTGGAATTTGCTGTTCAAATCATTGAGCTAGTCTTCTGGCTACATTGCATCTAGAGGGCCAATCTTGGATTTTCCCACATTCCAAGATATTTTTTTTTCTAATAGAAAATTGAGATAACACTCACTTCATGGGTTTCATTTAAAGATTAAATGCAATAAACAATGCTCACTGTTGCTTACATCTGCCACATCCTCATCCTCTCATACGAGCACCAAAGAAGAGCCATTTGCAAATGGCCATCCTCAGATAGACACAGTGTAAGAAATAACGGACCACAGCTTGAGAAATAAATAGCCATAGGCCAAGAGGGAAGAAAATGCTAGTGGGGAAAAGCATCAGGTAGAAAAATCTAAGGTCCAAACCACGCTGATGTGTAAAGAATGAAAGGGAGGGAAGGGTGGGGCCAGGCAGCTAATGCTCCAGGGTAATTTAGACACCCATTCACAGCGAGTTAGACATTTTCTTCGAGTGTGTAATCACGTCCGGTGGTGACCCCGAAGATAAAGCAAGCACCTGGCAGCATCCTTAACATGACAAGCTCCAAGCCTGGTGGACCCCTGTCTGAAGAATGGAGCAGGAACACGGAGAGCATAAAAACACATTTCCATCCCACACGAAGTACAGAGCGGCTGGTTAATGTCTCAATAGGTAAATGTGCAGGTCTGATAACCTCAGCTCCATTCACAGAACCCAGGGTGGAAGGAGAGATCTGACTCAGGGGTTGGGGGGCAGGGTGTCTTCTCACCTTCATGCACGTGCACACACACACACACACACACACACACACCATACATGCCTACAAGAATAGTATTTTAAAAGAAGTTTAGAAGCAGATATGATTGGTTTGAAGCTCTCTGGTGCCATCGTGGTTCTCTGGTTTTCAGCCGCCCAGAAAGCTATCATGCCAGAAATGTCTTCTACCCATCTCATCACAAAATGCCCAGTCACAGCTCCAATGTTACACAACCACCTCAAGAAACCAAGAAATGGTTTTCATATTCCTTTCCTTTGCTCTCCCCTCCTACAGTGCCCCTAAACCCTGTTACCAGGGACTTTGTCAGTAGTCCCACAGCTACGCTGACAGAGATTACCATTCCATAGTGCTGCTCTATGTTTAGGTCAGTCATGGCCCCTCCTGTGGAGCCAGGTATATAGAAAGAGAAACAGAACCTGAGTTCTCTTCACACCCAAGCAGCTGACTGTGGGTCTGGAGACATCAGTGGACGCGTGCGTAGTGACATCACGGCACAGACTGCAGGGCAGTGTGAGGGCACCTGAGCACTGGCGCCATCTCTTTCTCAGGCTAATGGCTGCTCACGTTGCTCACCTTGAAGACAAGGCTCATTCTTACATTGGAGATAAAACTGCATCCAAGCTCTGGCTTGTTCATGGCGTTTTCCCTCTGAAACTCATTTTGGATTTCAGTATCCCCTGGAAGGTATTATGAGGGTGGAATTTTAACCTGACTGTGGTGTTTGGAGATGTAGCCTAGGGATGGTGATTAGGAATCGTAGTGATCATCAAAGTCTAACAACTGAATGCCAAGAATACATAAAAAGGAAAGGGGCAGAACAAGCGCACACCTATTCACACTCTACGTCCCTGCTCTGAGACTCTAGCAACAAGACCATTCACCCGATACAACGTGACCTTAGATCAGAGTCATCGTCAAAAGAAACTTCTAGAGAAAAGAGAGCTTGCAGGATTGTATCATTCACAGAGGAAAATGAGCTAACATAACTCCCAAGTGTGTTTGCTGTTACAAGGGTTAAAGATAAGTTATGCACAAATGCTTTGTAAACGGCTACATGAGAGGTACAGGTGCAACTTTTGTTGAGTGACAGTGGGGTGTCTGCTTTGAGCTTCTGCCATCTGCAGACCTGTGAAGATTCACAAGCCAGGAAAGGTGCTACATGACACCAATATTGTTATTACAACTCTCAGGGAAGTTGGCAGACAAAGCCCTGTTATTGATCACATACACCAACTACTAAATCGGGTAGCCTGGAGTGTTTCAAAACACACTGAACCTACCTTGGAGCTTGACAACGAAGATTGTTTATAGCCTATCTGTCAGTGGGAACCACTTTAAATATTCTGCCAAAGACAGAAATGTCATGAGTGAACCTCAGCAGGAAAATAATTTGTCAAAATCTCAACAGGAGCAATTTTCAATGTATTAGGACTCTGAGTATTATATGCTTGAGTTACCTTCAGAACAAACCTCTATGCATGAATAAACAGATAAATGCTAGGGAGACAAACCAGAGAGTTATGTGGCCCATTCTCTCTCAGAAGTCTGCTAAGACTGACAAGAAGGTGACCATTACCTCTGGTTCTTGATGAATCAACCAAGCCACTTGGTGGTGACATCAGGGAAAACAGTCAGCCTAGGGAAGAATGATGTAACCATCTGATGGGTATGTGAGCTATAAAACCATCTGTCCTTGTGCCCGGGCACCATTGATTTCTATGTCACGCTGCCATGGCCTTGTGGAAATTGCTTTGTAAATTATTTATATGCTGAATGAGGAATCAGAAACTTTAGGTCAGGACAGGTGGGTAATGACTGAGAGTCAGGCTATCCGCACCTACCTTATGCAACAAACAGGGAGAAGCATAACTGGGGTACCATGGTGATCCTAGGACCTTTGTCCCATCCGAACAATATGAGGAAAAGACCCAAAGGACTGTACCAGACAGTCTACTCTGCTTAATTATCTCTGTACCTCAAGTTTCCTCTGGCTCTCTTCCCTCTAAAATAGCCATGTATGCTTCCCAGGTTAAGTATCGGGCCATGTGAATGACTTTTATTACCACCTTCCTCACCTAGTCACTCTATCTCTTCTACAATGCCTCTCTTCTCCTGAATCCCAGTCTAAGATAGCCTCCTGTAGAGATGCTGAAATCAAGAAGGTAATTGTCACTGCTTAGCTAGCTATTATTGGTGTCATGTGTCTGGTAGAAAAGAAAGAAAGAAAAGAAGGAAGGAAGAAAGAAAGAAAAAAAGAAAGAAAGAAAGAAAGAAAGAAAGAAAGAAAGAAAGAAAGGAAGGAAGGAAGGAAGGAAGGAAGGAAGGAAGAAAAAGAAAAAGAAAGAAAGAAAAGAAAGAAAGAAAGAAAGAAAGAAAGAAAGAAAGAAAGAAAGAAAGAAAGAAACTAAGAAAGAGATACAGAAATGAAGCTTGATAGGCTTGCCAGTGTCTGAAGATCCTCTGGGAAGTTTGATGCTTAAGCAATGAGGCAGACACTGGCAGGTGTGGCGGTTGGTGGGACAGGGAACAGGCACACTAGTATATTTTGTATGACAAAGTGTGGTGAGTGATGACATATAAGTACATTTAAATATTTATTCTAAACAATTTGGGACAGATAGTACCCAAGGCTAAAGGAACTTGAGTAAGACATGCTTCAGGTATAAAGGGGGAACAGAGCAAAGGAAACAAAGGGTTAAACAGGAACGGGACTCATTAGGCAAAATGTTCCTACTCAGAACCACAGATCAATCAGGACAAAGTGTACTTGCCCCAGTAATAAGGTCTGCATTTATTCCCCCTCTGTTCTTTGTGGTGTCCCTGAGAGAACTGAGCACTGCTATCCATGTCTTACACTGGAGATAACTAGACCGCATAGCAATTATATCAGCCAAGAAGAATTAGACCCCAAAGGCAACTGGCTCCATTTCTAGGGTCCTTTCCCTTCTTTAGCAGAACTTCCTTAGCAGAACACTAAAATCTGTGCTACAGCATAATTCAGTGACTTCCACATTCTGAACGCATCCAGTAAAAGAATTACTTGTTCATTCCAATCCAATATCTGCATATGTGTGTGTGTGGGTGTGTGTGTGTATGTGTGTGCATGTATGTGTATGTGAGTGTGTATGTGTATATATGCTCGTATGTGTGTGTATATGCGTGTGTATGTGAGAGAGTATGTGTGAGTGTGTGTGTTTGTGCGTGTGTGTGTGAGAGAGAGTATGTGTATGTATGTGTGTGTGTGTGTGTGTGTGTGTGTGTGTGTGTGTATGTCACAAGAAGCATGTCTAGGATTCTAGGATACTTTCTGTTCAGTTTCAATTCATTTAAATGAAAATGAGACCAAAGAACTCTTCTTCTGAGGTTGTTGGACCTGATGAACTTGGATGAGGGAAAAGTGAGCAAATGTCTCTCCATGACAAGATATGGCATTGAAAAAAGACCAAAGAAATCATTCTCCTTGAGTCTAGCTCTATGAACCAGTAAATATGGATAACTCAGACAGCTACGTCACTGGAAAGCCTACACAGTATGTGCAATGATGCCCTGTACCACTTTTAGACAGCTGACTCTTTCATTTGGAGACCATCGTCTCTCCAGTAATGTTACTACATTTACAATGTTGAGGAGGAGCCTTGGGACTCTGAAGTTTCAGGAGCTTCCTAAGCTTTCTAAGTTTTGAGTATTTCCTTGGCCTTACAAGCACCCCTTTCTTCCAATTCAGAACAAGATTTTATACAAAAGGATGAATTCTTTTTTCTGCAGATCCACAACAGTATCTTAGCATGCAGAAAATTGCAACTGCTCTAATAATGGACAAGGACATTGGATTCTACTCATGTAAGGAGCACAGATAATTTTTGTGAATAGTAAAAAGGTCTCACATTGAGAGAAAATACTCATGGAATTTTAACATATATCATAAAGGTATATGTTTTCATGTCGAAATTCTGCTATTCTCTAATTCCTAATTCTTCACCTATAACAAGTTAGTTGCTATGCTTACATACTCAGTAGGAAATGAAAGTTCTTATCAGAGGATGGACATTGAGAATTAAGCCTATGCCTTGAATAAGAATATCAGAGTTTAAGAGGTAATGAAAAAAGATAACCAGGGTAGACGGGTTTTACAATGGGAGACCATTTAAAGCAGACCTTGGAGAACTTAAAGATGTAATTCAGCACATGTTTTTCAAGGAGATCTCCCTGCCAGTAGATCAGTCTTTAGAAAACAACTGCAGATTTTCTCCTAAATGAGAAATGTATGCGACAAGAAGAGACTTCAGAAAGCATGGAGAAATGTCATAAAAGGCTGGCACAGATTGACTGCAGCCCTGCCTGTCCTTTTATCTTTTCTTTCCTGTGAGTCACTTAGACAATCAGGAAATGGCTGATTCCTCCTAGATGCTGCCACTTTTCATCAGTGGTGAAACTCCAGAAGCCAGGATCATAGGACTTCGTCATTTGACTATCACGAGTAAGTAGTTAGCTCCCCTCCTAACAATCCAAGAAATGAATTCACTAACCTAAAGACTGAAGACAAGAGCCAAGGAACCTCTCTGTTAATAATAATAATAATAATAATAATAATAATAATAATAATAATAATAATAATTCCTTTGAATCGGAACTTTTTCCCTGTTTTCATCCTAGCTCTCTTTCTGACCCATGACACCCAGAATATAGTACTTTTCCCTCTTGCTGCCTCATGTTCCTGCTCTGTAAGGTCAGATAGCCAGAAGGTTTTGCTCCAGCTAGGACTGTATAGACCCTGGACATATCTCCTTCAATACTTTAGCCTCTTCTTTCCAAACCTGAACTTATACAGGCTTCCTGGGTATGAAACTGACAATTCCTTCTCAGTGATTCTTGTCTATTTCTCAGGGAAAATGTACTCCAATTGACAGAGGGGATAGTAGTTAAGCCAACTTTCTTTACTTCCTCTGAGAAAAGCTGTTTTTAATTAAAAAAAAAATGTCAATTGTTAGATCATCCAAATGTCAAGACAAACCCCAGGGTTTCTAATAACATGTCCCTAGGCTCTTCAGCTCTGCTCACCAGCTTCTTCATCTCGTTGACCCATCTTGACATTCTTCGTCTTTGAATCCATGTCTAATTCCTTCAATGTCTGTCTGGATAGCAGTTTAACCCTAGCCATTAGCTGTGCCCATTTTCCCACTTGAATTCTTCTCTGGAGTCACTTTATCTAATTCACTTGGCAAACAAGTCTCTACCAAGTACAACATAGAGACCAGTGAGGAAGGCACTGAATACTGCAGTCTGGACATCTGTCAATGATAACCTTTACAAGGACAAGTATCTTTAAAATAGACACATGTATGCATATGTAAAAAGAAATCTTTAACAGGTCAAAAATTTTTTAAAAATGGGAGGAACATAAGAAAATTTGGTAACAATGAATAATGTTCTTGGATTCATTAAGCCTTTGTTTTGCAAAGGTTGTAACTCAAATGAAGAGACAAAGGCATTTGTGACTGCGTCAATAAACCAAAATGACAGTGTGTTAACTGAAATAAGCCAGGCAGAAAAGACTAATGCAATGTGATCTCATTTATATGCATATACTTTATATGTTGAGCATAATATGATCTCATTTACATGTATGTACATTATATGTAGAGTATAATGTGATCTCATTTATCTCTATATATAATATGTAGAGTGTAATGTGATCTTGTTTATATGCATATACATTTTACATAGAGCGTAATCTCATTTATATGTATATATATATATATTTTATGTAGAGCATAATGTGATCTCACTTATGCGTATACAGTGCAATGTGGCCTCATTTACATGCATATATATATCATATGTAGAGTGTAATGTGATCTCATTTACATGTGTATACATTATTTGTAGAGCATATAATGGAGGGGTATCAGGTTGAGTGGAGAGGACTGTGTTCAGAGGATCCAAAATTTTAGCTGGACAGCATGAATAAGTTTAATTTCTGTTATATAATTATTTACTAATAATACACTATGTGCTTGAAATTTTCTCAGAAAGTATATTTCAAATGTTCTCACAAAAACAATTATGGGAGTAAACTCATGTTAACAAATAAATCATGATATAAATAAGTAAATAAATAGTTAAAGTGGTGTAAGTGCACTT
The DNA here is from genome assembly GCF_011064425.1 of Rattus rattus. NCBI lineage: Eukaryota > Metazoa > Chordata > Mammalia > Rodentia > Muridae > Rattus > Rattus rattus. The sequence goes on along the minus strand of NC_046165.1, from coordinate 49,974,717 downwards.
CAAAACATGTTGTATATGATAAATGTATATAGCTTTTGTAAATTAAAAGTTAAGAAATAAGTTTAAGGATGAATAAATAGAGCCTGGTAGTGGTGGAGCATGCCTTTAATCCCAGCACCCAGAAAGCAGAGGGAAGTGGATCTCTGTGAGTTCAAAGCCAGGCTGCTCTAAAGAGTAAGTTCCAAGACTGCCAGGGCTACACAGAGAAACCCTGTCTTCAAGAAAACAAAATAAAACAAAAACAAAAGCAAGAAAAGGAAGAAAGTTGTCTCCAAGAAAACAAGACAAAAACAAAAAAAAAGAAAAATAGAAAGAACGAATAGAAAATGAAAATATAAACAAATTCTCATCATCAAGGAAAGATTCAGGACTCTCCCATGGACAAATGTATGTGTATGACTATATGTGTGTGTGTAAACATATATACATTTGTGTTACACATTGGTGTACATATCTAACATACACATTTATATGTCTACATGTATTTGAGTTTGTCATACTGGGGACAAATAGTTTTACCTAAGAGTCTTTGAGTGGAGCTTTCAAAGATTCTCTAACCAATAAGGGAAAATCCCAAGTTACAGATAAGCTGTTAAAATGAAAAATGATTGATTAGGCTGTAAAATTGTACTTTTCTTGCCTGTAAATTGCCCTCCTTCCTCCTTTTACTTTCTTACTTCAGAAAGTGTGGCTCCCAGAGAAGGCAGAAGGTGGCTGTGTCTTGGAAAAGAAGCCCAGTTGCAAGGTACTTTGGGAAAGAGACAAGTGGTGGGTTCTCTGAGGAGGGAGGCCCTATAATGCTCTGGAGAACCATAGTTCTGTGGCCCACCAGTAGTAGCCCACTCTGCCACATTCCAAAACCCTAACATGGTGGGGACAACAGCTTCTACAGAGATGAAGAACCTCTGTAGCTCAGGATAAATGGAGTTCCAGAGAGGCGTGCAAGCACCAAGCATCCTGTAAGACAGGGAGCTATTTTATAGCTCATGTGTAAGCAGGAGGACTTTTGATCAAAGATGGAGTAGATTGCATGTTGTTGTTTATATGGTGCCCTGTTACTGTTAAGAAAGCAGTAGCTACAAAGCCAAATTAGAAAGTCCCTGTCACCATGCCTAAGATTTTTCTTTAGAATTAAACAACTTGCAGCAGCACTGTCTTGAGAGAACATTCACCTTGTATAGTCAGCCAAAGTGGTGAGGTTGAGGAGATGGGGGGTGGGGCACATTGTTAGTGATGTGTGTATGGTCAAAGGGCTGTCAGTGTGTCTGTGATGTGCCCAGAATATTCGCTGGCTGCCTCTGGGTCCTCCTGGTTCCCCGTTCTTTGTCCAAGCCAGGTGAAGAGTCACCTGGGGTTAAGGAAGGTTAATCCAGTTTGTTCCTGGGTCATGTAGATATAGGTCATCACTCAGGTCTAGTTTTCTCAGCACAGGTATCTTACTCTCCTCCAATGCCACAGGAGAAATCATCACAGCACAGGGCATATCTGGACTTTTTCTACCTCTACCTCTGGAATAACAGTATATTCTAAATTCAGAGAATCAGACAGGGGGGATTGGCATCTAGTAATTGAGAGCTGGTAGCATCCATTTCCAGAAACCTAAGGCCTAAGTACAGGACACGTTTCTCTTTAGAGGGAAGCAAGTTCGAGACAAGGCAATGGGCATTTAGGATCTCTGTTTAGTTGCCACTCTGCACACAACTCTGCTGTTTGAATTGGCAGCCATATGCTTTGGTGAGGCCTTGGACCTCAGTTTCTTCATCTATAAAATGTGATGAATGCTCATCAAGATTACTTCCAGATGAATCATCATAATTTTAACTTTGCATCATTGCATAAATATATCCACCTTATTAATCCTTTTAAGACTAAAAGTTAAAAAAGGAGAGGTTGAAATTGTCTTATAATAAAATGGATCCCTTAGTCTCTGCAACTATGTATTCTGCTCCATCTTGTTTTGTAAACTTCCTTTCCATCCCCTTTGATATATTGCCCCTTTCCTCTCTCTGACTTCTCTAATATTAGGGACATGTCAGTCAGCACTGGCATCACAAGCAGCCCCTGTGAAAGAAAGATTAAAGTATTTGTTTTGGCAGAAAATATTTTTTCTTGATAAAATGCCTCTATTGCAGGCAATTGGTCCTTTCTGTTTTTCTAAAATGTTTCTAAAGTATTGCAATACAGTATCATTTTCACCTACCCTTTCCTCTCTCAAACCCTTCTACATACCCCTTCTTGCTCTCTTTCAAATTCATGGCCTTTTTCATATAATTGTTATTATATTCATATTCATCCATATACAAATATATTTCTAAATATAGTTGGCTGTTACTTGTATCATGTTTTCCAGGCTGACCACTTTGTATTGGCTAGCCAGTTGGTCTGCTCTTCCCTGGGTTAAACCATTTAATTCTCCTGCTCTCATCATTCCTTGGTTGCCTGTGGTTCTTTTTGTAGGGTTGAAGCCCTGTAGTCTTTCCCCTAGCCACTTTGGCCAATCTACTGATGATATTCTTTAACCATTTCAATGAAATTTTTTACAATAGGGCAAAAATACAGGTAATAAGTTATAACTTTTAAGAATTCTGGCTAAGGAATTCAGAGATCACTTCTAAACTAATAAAAATCTATTGTCTTTGGTAGCAGGTGAGCAATAAATACTTTCTACTTTGGTGGAGATAAAGATGACCAGACATGAGTCAAGATAATGGTGTGAGGAAATCAATGTGAGCAAACATTGACTCTGGGAGGGAATTGATGATTCCCTGATTATTTGTCAACTTGAGTATTTATATGTAAGTCTTTTATTTTCTCAAGTAAACTTAATAACCTTAAGAAAAAACTTTCTAATATTTCCATTTAAATAACAAAATATTATATAGAACTTTGATTTTAAACTTGACGGGGCCACAAACATAGAGAACACCCTTGAGTTTGACAGAAATGTTTGTTTCTCCATAACAAAGCTTCTAACAATGTATAGAGAACATTATTTCTTTCCCCATGGATTCTATTTTTCATGCAACCAAGCTGAGCAAGAAGGCTGTTCAAAACAGAGCTAAATAAATACAGGTCAATATCCCTGAGCAAGGCAGAGATGTATGTAAGGCATCTGGGAGGGTGGGAGAGGTAAACCATCTTTGAAGCCAGGACACATAGCTTAGAATCCATCTTCTATAGTGCCTACATGCATCTAAATTAGCATTTAAATATTATGGTTATATATTGAAAGCTTGTGCATGATACTGCATGATTTCTCCAACCACTGACTGGATCATTAAGTATCTGACCTAGATAATAGACCAAATCCTTGATGGCTTCATAAAATCATGGTCTTGTTGAGGAGTGGAGATTAACTGGGAAACAGAGCTCATGGTGATATGACCCTGGGAAGCTCCACCCTGCCCAACATCAGCCTGACCTTTCCCCTCCCTCTTGCTTCAGTTCACCACGAGGTGAGCCACTGTCCTCTACCACAGGGTCCCTACTGTGATGTCATGCTTTCGCACGCAGGTGGTCAAATAGTTACATGGCCAAGTCCCGAAGAACCCAAATCTCAAACAGTGAGTCAAAGTTTGCCTTCCTTATCCTAAATTGCTTCTCTTAGCCATTTTATCACAGGCTAGAAAAGCTGTGATGAGTAGCATCAACTCTCTCAAGCATAGACAACCATTTCCTTCATGACCAACACTTCCTTTTACAAGATGCTTCAAGGATCATAAATTGTGTGAGTAATGGGTCTGATTCAATACAGGTAGGCAGGAATTGAAGCCATTGTTCACCACTCAGTCAGTTCTGAATTTATCTGCTTTCATTAAAACCTCCAGCAATTCACTAAGGCTGGGGCTGCATTGTGAAAGCATTGTTAAGCTGTGTTCTAGTTAACATTGGGAGAGGCACACATACGGGTTGGGTTGTCAGAAAACAATTTGTAAATTTGGATCGTGCCTTTATGTGGCTTCCAAAGTTGTAGCACAGGCTGCCTGGCTTTGTCTAGCCTTTACACACTCTGCCGTCTCACTGGGCCTGAAGGCTTACTTGCAGTTGGTAAGCATAGCAAACATATTGGGAACTTTTAGGTATGCATGATTTAAAGAATGGTTGGATTCTAACCAACCCTCTAGCTTACTTTTGACTGAAGCCCCGCTTATCCTTTGGATTACTGCCTCATTGCCATTTCTGGCCTCCTGGTCTTACCCTACTTTCCTGTCATCCATGCCCTTCTTTTCCCACATAGAGCACTTGCTTAGGGGCTATCTCTGGACATCCAGCTTACCATTGCTGGGCTCAAAGGCTACTTCACGTTTAGTAATGAATGCTTGTCATATCACTGACTCCTGACGGCCTAGATACTGATTGTTTACCACTGCAACCCAGCCTCCAGGGGCTTCATATAAATATGATCTTTACTCGATGCCTCTTCTGCTTTCTTGATCTCACACATTTTTTTCAATCAAGCAAAGAATAAAAGGCCCTGGGATTAGAGAACCCAGACTTGAACCTTATCTATACCCCTTATTTACCGTGTTTGGATTAATTCTTTAAATTCTGCCTTTCCATCCACAAAATAACAACAGAGTACTATTATTGATCAGCTTTCTTGTCCTGAATAACTGTACAGAGCACCAGATAAATGTGCAGAAAGCCTGAAAATTGACAAAGTAGGCTAATGCATATGTCCCTTCAATATTTGTCCCTATGGAAAGGACCTACTACAAAAGTTTATAGTGGATGCCTTGTGCTACAAGGTCATTTACTAAAAAACATCCATGATACAAAAGATACCTTTCCACTATTAAGCAGGATTCTGGAGAGGGTGCATCTAGGTGGCATGTCCTCTCTCCTTGTTCCTTTATCCGCACATATATTTTAGTCACTAATTCTCTTGATTCCACAAATAATGTAACTTCTAGTAATTGCCTATGCAACAATGCTAACTAAAGAAAAAGTCCCCGCCCCTGAACATCTGTAGAACGAGCTGGTGCTGGCTTGCTCCCGTGAGACAAATTACAGAGCTCTGATGGCTGCCAGTCTAAAAACACAAAGCACTGACGTTAGTTTTCACACTCACCAAAGAGGTGGGACCTGAAGCCCTTAAGAGGAATTAGACTGCAAATTGTTTCCAACCGTCTGTTAAAGCAGACTCAGAAATCCCCACCTGCATCCCATGGGTCAGTGATAACATCAAGGTTGTTCCTCTTCAGTTTTGGAACTCTGGGTGTTTGCAACTCACAAATCCAGAGCTGGAGAAAAGAGCAGATGTGCTGTGTCAAATCGGGCAATGTATGTATAGAAAGGAAGAAATTAGCATATGTTCGAGTGAAAACAGGCGCTGTGTGGTTATAGATCCTGTCTTCCGAAAGCTTAGGCTGGGTTTCAGAGACTTACCAATGCCTTACCTTTGACTCGAATCTTAACATTTTATAAAATTACCACCACACACAAACATTTAATTTAGGATAGCTCTTCTGTCTTTATTTTGAAATCCTCAAAGATAGTTTTTTAGCCACCATTCAAGTACTCCAGTTTTCAGTGATCTCTGTTTAGAAGCACAAGTATAAATCATATCCCTAGTTGCTGGAGACACTCAGGAAGCAGATGGAAAGGAGCAAGGTTGGCCAATCAGGTGGCCCTCCCGTGGACTGCTGGATCATGTGGTGATTGTGCTGCTCCTTCAGAGCTAAGGCAAGGGAGGCAAGAGTGATCAAATAACCACCAGAATTAGGGCCTAGAAAGAACTTGATGTGTAACCAGAATGTGGGAAGCAAAGAAGACTACGCTGTGGTATGCCCCGCACGGTACTTTTGGGTCAGCTCAGCCAGATCGGAGGATGTTTGTGCTCCCCTTGGCTTTCGACGTGTTATTAAAATTAGTAAATACCCATAATTTTGATTAAGTTTACTTATATCCACTAGGCGGGCTTATTCATTGAATGAACTTATCTTTTAAAATATAGCCATTCATTGCTGAAAGATAGAGTTCTGTTGTGTCAAATATGTCACTAGATGATTTATGTCAGTGTGGGAATGTGATGGAGATTACTGACACAATCCCAGAAGCCATATAGATCAATTGCCAACACGTCTCTTGATGTGATCAAGAGAAGCACCAAACAAATACTACATGAATTCTCCCACTGCTGTAACACAGCATGGTGCCTCATAGCAAGCAGTTCTCTCTCAGAGGCACACTCTCACGTAACAATAAAAGGCAAAATATAGTAAATAAACCAGAAGCACTGACATTTGTGACCATTGCCAAATATTGTGCTGGGTGTAGTTATATTGCTATAGGAATACAGGTTTGCTTACACCAGCAGCCTCATAATCACATGAAGAACACCTTGTAGCACAAAGCACCAGTGGCTCCTATGTTACTGGGCAACAGGCATTTTCCAACTTTACTTTAGTCTTATGGGAATCCCTCTGATACCTGGTGGCCATCCTCACTAAAACAGCATTGGATTATTTGCGGTTGTTTGAGCGTGGCTAATCTGAATATCCTGATCTCAAACAGTACAGACCCAATTTTAATCAAATAGCTACTTAGTTAATACAACAGTCAATAGAAAGTGTCAGAAAAAGTCAGGACTCTCAGGGTGTTCCCCTTAAGTCAGTAGCTAGAACAACTGCTGTCTGCATCTCCTTCCTCCTGGCCATCCTCTCCCACTTCTCCCAAGCTTAAATCTCTTGCACTAGTTTTTGCAATTGGGTGCTGTCAGTAATTTCTCTTCTTTTTCTTTGAGTATGTGTTCTTTGAGGAAAGGTGATAAGCAGAGAGCTCAATCATTAAGGCTAATTTCAGCCTCAGAATCCTTGGGAAATAACAGTGGGAACATTTGATCAACTTGTCTGTCTCCTAAGAACTGGGTTAAAAGAATCTTGGCATTAAGATTAAATCCCTGACTGTCTTTAGAGAGATTGCAGGATTCAAAATTGCCTGTCTACAACTATACTTTAAGTTATATTTCCACAAAAGAAGACTATTAGAAAAGGGTAAGAAATATCTGAACAGAGCTTAACCTGGGCAAGCAGAACAAATGTCAAGTGATGAAGAAAGGAAGGAATAGGGGAAAAGCAGTTGATGGTGCTGACAGCCAAGTGAGGCTCTGAGAAGCAGCCTGCAGGTGACATTTACTGCTGCCTGGGAGCAAAGACCCGATTTACCTCAGAGACCTGGAGGGAACGAGCAACCCTAGTCTTGACTTCTGCCCTGATACATCTACCCTCACAAACTCTGTATATGGAGACTCAACAGAAAATGTAGCTCACTGTGGCAGTCATTTGGGTACAAAAAGATTAAGACCCCTTTCACCCATCTTGTGAATCCAAACACAAACTAGAGAGGTATATTCAGAAGATGTCATTTTTATCTGAAGTAATCACCAAATTTGTCTCTATTACTTGATGTCAATTGAAGCAAGACTTTTTTAAAATTTAAGGAACTCATCCATTACATTTTAAGTTAAATTCTAGTAGAGATTCCCAACATATGTAGGCAATCTTTGAAAGCTTAAGTTATTAAAATTGGATGAAGATTTTCCATATAAAAAGTAAGAATCTTATTCTTCAAGAAGCTCATAGGACATCTTGGATATGCTCTGGAAGCTTGGTGTCACAACTTACACAGACATGTGTACTATGATATGAGAATAATTTAAATATTTGTATATACTTGGTTACATCCTCTTCATTTAGTGGTAGTATCTAGCACGTAGGCGAAGTTATATATACATTCTTAGTATATAATTATGGTCTAGAAGTTTTGAGATATGCTGTCTTCGGTAAAACTCATGATACCTGTAACAATGACATAAATCATTTTGTGCAAAAAAGCTAGTTAAAATTTACAACCTGAAGAATAGAGGAAGTCCATTTTTTAAGACCTATTCTAACATTCTGTATTCCCAAAATTGTTGTCTTACCTGGGATTTTAGAGTTGTAAAATCTAAATATTGAAACCAAATTTGAGTGCAATTTGGAAAGACTTTATAAACATTATTAAGATGAAAGAATGTGAAAGATAAAAAGATTTGAAAAATCTCTCCAGGATCACGTTTTCTACCAAACCAGAGACACATCACTTTAATAAGGGGTGGGAGAAAAGCCATGTTTGAGCTGAGCAGATGACTCAGGCAGATAAAGGCACTCCAAGCATGAGGACCTGGGATAAAATCTTCAGTACCCACATTAAAGATAGGAGTATGTGTGCCTGTAAACATGGTGAAGAGTAAGGAAGACAAGTGACATTGTCTTCTGGACTCCATGCATGCCCACATGCACGCATGTACAAAGTACCACACAGACACAGAAGCAAGGGAGACAGTTGTATTGTTCACTAATGTAACTCAAAGCTACTACCTTAGTGAAGGAAAAAATAAGAAAAAAAAAGACCCAGTTCTTGTATCATATGCTAAAATTAGTAGTCCAAGGGACGCTAGATTCCATTCTAAAATTACTAAGATACACAGAATAGACATTTTTACTTTGACTCAGCAATGGTGTTTTAGATACAACATAACATCTATTATATAACCAAAAGGAAAAACAGAAATCAGAATTCATTAAAAATGTTAACTTTTGTTCTTTTCATGAATATTCAAGAACTAAGAAATAAGCCATGTACTAAGAAAAAACAGTTGAAAACATACAAAATATTTTGAAAAACCAACAGAATAAATAGAACAGTTATAAAATGAAATATTTTGAATACACACATCACACAAGAAAACTGTCAACATGTAAAAAAAACATGTGCTTAATATGTTTAATCATATTCTTCAAGACTGGAAGAAATTCAGTGGAGAACTCAAATATGAACCTAGGCTTCCAGCAACCCCTCAGATGACACATAGTTCATGGTTCTATTAACACAACTCTTGAAACTGCAAGATAAGCCACAGTCTCAGAAAGATCAGCAGACACCTCAGAGTATGGGGAAAGGGGAGTACAATGGTCAGACAGGAGAGATGGAAAGATGGCTGAGGAATCAAGTTTAGAAGGATGGTGGTGATTTATCTCATTCCAGTGTACCCATTCATCCAAACATTTCAACTTCTACACTTTGAACATATGCAGATAGCTGTGTTTATTATACCTAATCATTTGTAAAAGGCAAATTCTAAACTTTGAACATATGCAAACTTGATTAGATGAAAGGACCTGTGACAGAATAGTAGACATCTGGGGGCTTTATTATACCCTAATCATTTGTAAAAGGTGATTTTCAAATTTTTTTTTTTTTTTTTTTTTTTGTTTTTTTTTTTTCAAAATAACTGGGGTTTAATTAACATTAGTTCCCATCCAGGACTCAATCTCACTTGTTTATTGTTTATGCTTCTTTGTTTCAGAGTTTGTTTTTTTTTTTTTATTATTACCTATGCAACATCCCCCCCCCTCCCTTCCTTATGGGATGCTTAAACTTGTTCAATTAGATGAACCCAGGACTGGTGCCTTACTAGGATATTCATTGCAAACCTCCATTGACAGAATAGTCCAGACAGTCTTTGGGGGCTTAGTCCCTGGAAGCTCTGGTTGGTTGGCATTGCTGTACAGGCCATACCTGGCATTCTACTGCCTGCTAATTCATGTAATAGAGTATGTGATTTTCCAAGAGTACTTTTAAAAAAGATAAATTTCCCCAATCTTGGTTCCTAGACATAATTCATGCTGTCACAATTTCAGCAGTGGATTAAGATTTCATTATCTGTTGGTTGAGGAGATGCTCAGTGTGATTGCATATGTGGACATTCACACAGGTGTGCAAATTTCCTGCTGCAAATTCGACATAAAAAGAGCCTAATCTTTATCCATGTTTATGCGAAGAGGTGGATGAATTCTCTCAGGTGAGTAATATACAGATCTGTAGACATGGTCTTTGTGTGATAGTTAGACCCAAAGTTCTTCAAAAGGATAAGTCATTCCATCATGTGCAATTATCACTCTATGTACCTGCTAAGCACAGAGGGTCTGGGATGCCAACCAGAGCCTTGCTGCTTGATTCTACTGTTTTCCTAGATCAGCATGGTAGATGGAACATAATCTTCACCCTAGAATTCTATTTTTCCTCTATTAAAAGTGGTACTATTCTTCTTTTCATTGGCCCTAAGATAACATTTGATTTTTCTGTAGGAATAGACAGATAATTCCTATAGGTATGATGGTAACTGAGGTTATCAGAAGCAGAGGTTGTTATTGTTGGGGTTTTGTTGTTGTTGTTGTTGTTGTTTAATTCTTAAATGACATTCTCACACATTGGCTCACATTTTCCTACAACTTTAACTTTGGAGCATAGGTTAGATGGATGGGAACTCTTTGACATCCATTCAATACTTCTGTATTCATTTGAACCATCCCATTATGGTTGCTGTTCTGCTGTATCTCCAAGAAAATGAAATATAACTGTATTTTCCAAAACTGCTCGTTCACCACAACCGTCAACATCTCCTTATATCCTCTTTTAAACCCCTATATCCAGAGGCACCTCTAGGAGAAATTTCCTTCTAGGAAGTCAGGTGTGAAATATAGCCTAGGAGGGCATGCTTTCTATAAAAATGCCTTCTGAGGGATGGAAATTAGACTTTAGGAGAAGCCACACCTATGTTAAAGACTCTCCAAGACTGATTTGCTGAGTAGAACATCCATGACTGCTAAGCATTGGAATGTTACAAGTCAAGAGTTAAATTACCTTGGGCTCTCTCCACGGTGCCTTTTATAACCATTCATGGCCCATTTGTGTGTTTGACCTAATAGACTCAGGACTATTAGATAAGTATTAGGAATCTAGTATCAGACCCCTAGCTTCTATCAAGTCAAAGTCTTAAAAATGCCACAGCTTCTGAGGTCTACAATAGAGATTGCCCTGTTTTCATGTACCCTTTCTATCTAATGGTTTCACCAATGCATTTGAGCAGTGCCTTGATTTAAGATTTTTCTTTTGCTATAAAACTATAAAACCTTCATAAAATGGTAGTAACATTGGAATGTGGTATTGAGTATAATCTGTTCCTGTGTTTCTAGACTATACTCACTTGTAATTATCTCCAGAACAAACTATTTCTTACTCCAGATGAGGTAAGAACTGTTTCTACATCAACACAAGTCATATGTCAGAAGCTCCCAAAACACATCATGGTCCCTCTCAACAGCTGCAGGAAAGTGGCTCTGGTTCTGAACAGATTTTCTTAATTATCCCAGATTCCTCTCTAGCAAAACCAAGGCCACCCCTTCTTGGCAGTTTTGTGACAAATAAGCTACAAGAGTATCATCCAGTGACATAAACAGCACAGAGTGAACGTCCATCATTACGCACAGGGTGTTACTCTGGCTGCTAGCACATAGGTCATACTACGGCTACTAGTGTTTAGGTCATGCTATGACTGCTATTGTATATGTCATACTATGGCTGCTAGTGTATAGGTCATGCTATGACTGTTATTGTGTAGGTCATACTATGGCTGCTAGTGTGTAAGTCATACTATGGCTGCTAGTGTGTAAGTCATACTATGGCTGCTAATGTCTAGATCATGCTATGGTTGCTAGTGTGTAAGTCATACTATGGCTGCTAGTGTGTAAGTCATACTATGGCTGCTAGTGTGTAGGTCATACTACTATGGATTATGAAGGACTGTATCCAATACAGAGGAAGAGCAAGTGAAGGAGTGTGTGCAAGCATAAGTGTTCTTTCAGCCCATGTCATGATCACACCACTTAGCTGGGTGACCATGTACCTTGCCTACCACATTTGTGCTTCAATTTCTCCAATGTAAAAGGTGATGATGATTATTTACTTCATAAAATTTGTGATCCTCAAAGAAGAGCTTTTATAAATGCTCAGAAGACTTCCTGGTGGCGGCACTCAATGTCAGCTATTATTAGACTTATCAAGGCAGAACATCAAACATAATAGCTTTGATTAAGGTCTGATTCATATTTTTATATTGGGTTCTAAAATGTATTTGACCTCAGGAACCGTGCCTTTCATGATCAGGCCCCTAGATTCACCTTTGCTGTCTTTGATCACTTCTTGTCATCCTGTTACACTCTATTTCTATTCAATTATTTTCACACTCTAACTTACCATTTGTCCTAAGTGTAGCTGCTTCCTACAGAAATGGGGAATGAAGTAACTGTGGCATGTTGTCAGTGACATGCAATGTGGCAGGGAATCCAACAAGGCCACAGGAGAGAGAATGCCAGTCACACAGTGACTGAATCTAGTTCAACCCTCAGGAAATCCACACCAGGAATGCATGTGTGTAAGTAAATAAATGATAGATTATGACACGCAATGCTATACTACAGCTGTTTATGCTTATTCACTTATCCATGTTACACATTCAATTTCCATAATGGCTTGTGAACACTTCCATTGTCCTGTTCCTCTCTACCTTTTAGATCCTTCCTCACAAGACTTTATTTCGCCATCGTCATTTTAAAGTTCATAAATCATTTCCCACTGTACCCAGAAAGAGTTAAAATGCTTAACACATTACAAACAACACATGCATGCAGGCACACATGCACATACACACACACATTTGCTCACACACATACATGCATGTACACACATGCACACACATTCACATACACACACACTCACGCATATATATGCATGCACACACAATCACCATCTACATGTTCTATCAGAGTCTTTCTCTAACATATTCATCTTTCCATGCTCTTCCAACTTACCTGTTGGTACCCAGTATCCATGCTCCAGCCAAACTGAATGAATTCAAGAGCATAAGTGCTTCCTTCTTTTCTTAGAACTGCTGTGCCTTAGGCCTGCCTCTGTCTGCAAGTAAATTACTGTTTGTTTGCTTGTTTGCTCTGAAGATGGGTTTTCACACAATATCTCTGTCTGACCTAGAATTTACTATGTAGCCTAAGCTTCAAATTCATGGTAATCCTCTTGCCTCAGCCTCCTGAATCTTCAGGAGATGGCCTGAGCCATCTCACCTAACTAGGAAATACAGTTCTCTTCTTTCAGAAGGCTGGTTTTGTTTGTCTTATACCAAGGAAATATTCTCAAGGTCTCCTGGTCATTCAATAACTATTTACCTGCAGGGCAGTGAGCCTCCTGCTGTAGTCCCTGCAGTCAGCTGTCAATGCTTTTCAGTGGGTGTTTCTTTCAGAATCAGAAGCAAATCTTTAGGTCAGGAATTTCTGTGACTTCCTACATCTTCCTACTTAGTGCAGTGACTGCATCAAGCCACATCCTGTACGACTTGCCACTGCTTTCAGTGCTATCCCCATCCTTGTCTCTTCAGCCAGGTCTCACAATGCAGCAGAGAAATGGAAGACAGTTGGCTTTGGATTTGAACTCTTCTGGCTTCAAGAGCCAGATAATCAACTTCTTTCCATATTACTCTGGTCCCATGACTGAACCCCTTTCCCCTGTCTATGGATTTCCTAGGGCACTTTTATGTGGACTTTTATGAAGAGTCAGAGAAATTTACCATGAAGAAATAAGGAACCCAAGCTTTAACAGTGATTGAGGACTCTTACAGGAGAACCCAGTGCTTCCAGTTAAAAAGGGTAAGATCAACAGAACACAGCAGCTTTAAAAGAGAAAGTTTAGTTCTTCCCATGGAGAAGACACCCATATGTCTCTTACCTTTCACAGCAAAATGTTAATGACTTCTTTCATTAGAGTGTCTCAAGGGTGTCTCATGGATCTAGGCAACAGACACAGGAGTCATTTAATGCTTATAAAGGATGAGAATGAAATCTAAAACTGTGGTCTTGAGATGGGTGAACTGAGAATGCATGTGCGATCACCCTTATGAGCTGTGGATGAAGCAAAAGAGGTAAAGAAGTGACTCTCCTGACATAGGAGTGCTTGGATTCCTTCTCAAGGTCTGGGAGAAGCTAAATCTACAGATTCATTTCAGGTTAGGTATGACAGATAACAGCATCAAATGCGTCTCGGACTTCAAAAACTTCCAGACATTCTGGAAAAGGTTGGGTAGAAAATAGGAGGACTCCAGATTATCCAAAGTTCACAAAAGCAATTGCATGGAATGCTAGTCAGAAGCCCCTATCAAAGATATTTGCTGCAAAAACAAGTCACACATCATGCCTAGCACCCAAACAGCTCCAACAGCGCTTGTTGCATTCATCTTCCTCATGAATAAACCCTGCTGTCATCTTCAAACCAATTAGCCAAGTGAGACATATCATATTAAGTTGTACCACCTCTATGCAAAACCTTTCTCTCAACCTCGCCCCGACATCACTTCTCCCTCAACCCCACCCCGACACTTGTTCTCCTATATGTCCTAGAACATTTTCTATCACCTCGCCTTAGTCCTCACACCTCCTTCCCCTCACAGCTTCCCCACACACCTACACCCTCCAGCCCCCACCCCAGCTGGCTGCCTGCCTGCCACTCACCGCTCCTGTGTGCCCCTGGTTCCCCAGTTCCCTCTTATCTGCTGCCTCTGCTGTCACCCACAAGAAAGTGGTGCTCAAAATAGTCAGCAAAAGTGTGGTTGGCACTAGGAGACACTGTCTGGACAAAATCAAACTAACTTTAAATCTCCTTAATTCTCAAACCATCAAGTTGGGAATCGCTTTTCAGCTGCATTCGAATAGACTTTAAAATGTCTCAGGGAAATCATCCAGGGACCAAAGGTCATGAGGATTGGCTCCCTGTCCTCTCAAGATGGGAGCATCAGATAAAAATATTTTGCATAATTAACTATAGGTGAATGAAGATGTGAGCTAGTGGGACAGTGTATGTGAAAGAAGCAAATTAGCTCACCAGGAACAGGAGTACAGCACGACAAAGTAGAGCGTCGCAGGCACGGCTATGACCTCTCCTCTAGACTCTTCCAGACAGCTCTTACACAGACAGCATAAATAATGCAGACTAGCCTTAAAAACGCAAATCTTTAAAGATAGCCCATCTTGCAGCACTGCAGAATTTCGTAGTGTTGATGTGTTCCCTCAAATGCTAAAATGCCATCAGAATAAACAGCATTTATTTCTGCGACCTCTCCTTTCCTGAGCTGGATTGGATTTTATGGCTGATAACATATCAGGAGCATTAAAGAGTTTCTGTCTGCTGATACTTTCTCTGGACTATCATTAGAAATCTTACACTTTACATGTGCAAAACAGAGACTCTGACCTCTACTTATTACAGCCAAATGAAAGCCTACACCAAGCAAAGTCCTCCTTCTCCTCAGGGGGTACCAACTCAACCTTCTGGTACTTCTAGCCTAAGATCTTACCATCTCTCTTGTGTCTCCGGCTTAGCAAAACGTCCATCAGAAAATCCTGTCCACTCTACCTCCCAAATAACCTAAAAGCAACCATTGTTCTTTCATTTACCTATTGCTAACAACCCCAGCCAACATCATCTCTGACTTGAACACATGATTTTATTATTGCACCCTTCTTCCCTAAACAGATTGCCTAAATGACATCTAGAAATAAATATCCTCTTAAAGCAGTGGTTCTCAAGCTTTTTAATGCTGCAACTTCTTGATACAGCTCCTCATGTTTTAGTGACCACTGACCATAAAAATATTTTCAGTGTTACTTCAAAGCTGTAGTTTTATTATTATTATGAATATGAATTATAATGTAAATATCTGGTCTTTCTAATAGGATACACTTTTTTTCTTCCCAAAGGGTCGAAACTCATAGGTTGAGAGCTCTTGTTTTAAAGTCTAAGCCAAATCCTACTTCATCTGGAGTGAACATCTGGGGTCTTATAGTATCCTATGTGCCCATTCTTGGGGGAGGGGAGAAACTACAAAGGACCATGCAGACAGGTTGCCCCTTAAACAATGGGAACTTATTGCACTGCTATTCTAGAAGCCTAAGTCCAGGATAGAGGCATCTGCAGGTTCAATGACTGGGATCAAAGGTGTGTCCCATGTCTTTCTGATGTCACCCATGACTTGCAGGCAGTCACTGGAATCCATTGTCTTATAGAAGCATCGCCTGCCTGCACAGCTTGAGATTTCATCACCATAAAGCAGTCTCTCTGATAGGTATGCATTATCTAAAGTCACCTAGTCAATTCTGACTGCGGGCCCACCATGAATTCATCGTATCGCCCCTTCAGTGACTGCATTTCCAAATATATGATTTTGGGGCACCACAATTCACTGCATCCTAATGCACCTACAGGAAGTGACTTCAGGCCTTCTTATACTTGGATCCTCTGCTACTGCCTTCATACTGAACCTGCCACAGAATTCTTGCAGTGAGAGTTTTGCTCCTTTTGCCCTGGGAACCATCTTCCTTCAGTATCCTTAACCTTTCATGTCTTTGCTCTAAATTCATTTGCTCAGTGAACTCTACACAAACCACTCAACTTTAAAGAGAAAGCTAAACTCTGCAGCACAGCACTAGCGTGTTAGATGCTGTGTTTCCTTCCCACCTGCTTCCTGTTAGTGTGGCCCCTACCTTATGTTCACATCAATTTTCTGCAGCTACATGGAAGCTCCAACATGGGGTGGGATGTTTTTGTCTTATCCACTGGATCATCTTAACTTTCACACATTGGCATCAAGCTGGGGGTCAAAGCATATTCATTGGTAAATAAAGGATATATAAATCCACACCCTTCTGCTGTGTTGACAAAAGTCACACCTACATTAAGCATTCTCTAAGGCTGAATAATCAGAACCTCAATGTCTGTTGGTACTTGGGTGACTATAACAAGCATGCACCTCCTTTGCTGCAACACAACTGTCTCACGCTCTCCCCAATTGTGTTTGAAGTGTCCTGACTTGTAATTTCCTTTGTTCTTGCACTAGAAAAAACTAGAACATTTCATGTTCTTGCACATGAAATCATTATCGTGTTGGAACGTGGTACTTAGGATGACCTCAGTGTGTGCTCCTGAGCCATTCTCTCTCATACTTGGCTCCAGAACAAAATGACTTATCCTCCATGAGGGGAGAGCTGTGTTTGTGTTCATTGCATCACGAGACTCATGAGAAAAAAATATCACATATGGACAGGAGTTCTTTCTGAGTAGAATCTGGAAACACTAGTCCTAAGAATGGAGACTTCCAAGAGGAGTCCTTACAAATTAGCCATGCTTGGGATGTGCCTTTGACATAACTTGAGGAAGCATCCCTAGTCCCAAATGCGATAACTGTCTCTGTCACTACCCCAGGCAAGACAATTAATCAAGATGTTTTAGGCGAAAAGTGGCAGCTCTGTTTCCATTTAGATTTTGACTTAACCATTTTAACTCCGTAGGCAAACAGAAATCCCACCTTGCTATCATTCTTCACTTTATGGAGGGGCCATATAAGAAACCTCAAGGGCCATATAAGAAAACCTCAGTGTTTTCATTAAAATGTGTGAACAGACTCCTCCTCCAAGAGGCTACAATGCTAAGAAAAAACCTAATTGCACTTCAAGGTTTGACAGCCTTTGCTGTAGGAAGCTATGTGCATGTAATAATGTTTTATTTTAAGCGAAATGTTCTTAGTACAAAAAAAAAAAAAGAAGAAGAAAAAGAAGAAATATGGTTGGGAAAATGAAAAAGTAACTTTTAAAAAGTTCTTTAGGTAGGCAGATTCAATAAGCACTGAAACCAGGCAGGGGTCTCTCATTTCTAGTTAGTAGTTTCATTGGCATCCGTATTTCCCAGGTACTTCCGACAGATACACCAGGACATCAACACTCTTGCCCGTTCTCCCATGACCAGCAACAGCTGTTTCTGAGATGACTATGCAGATTTCAGATCCCGAGACCCAGATCAGGATTATTACAGATCTTTACTGTGCTTATGCTGTTTCTGTGTTGATCAAATATATGTAAGTTCAACATGTTTTCAGTGTCACAACTGCCTGGCTTGCATTATCGCCTTGATGTAACTCCCAATACATGACATGAAGGCTTCTCTCAAGGATAAGAAAAAGGCTTTTTAGAAACATCCTTTCATTGTTGTTGCTAACAGTACATACTTACACAGTATCCATACAGGTGGCTTTAACTACCTAGGAAGAGAACAGTAAGCCAGAAAGCCAACAGAATAACATTCTATGTAAGCAGTATTTTTTTTCTTTTTTTTGCTTAAAATTGCAGTGCATAACGTGGGCCTTTAAATTTCAGATAATTTCTGACATTTAGGTTAAATTAGTGCTTAGTCACTCTTCCTCAATAGAGACATTTATATAGTACCCAGGCTTTGAAATATAAATATATTCAGGTCACTAGATTTTGTGCTACATTGATTTCTTTAGCTCATTCATGCAGCATCTGTGAAAATCACTCCTATCGCTCGCTCTCCTTATGTGTTAGTGCATAGCTTCAACCCTATAATTTTTACAACATGTAATTCAAATCCTGCCATTAATGGTCCCTTAAAATAAACCACTTCTTTCTTTCTGAAATCAATCAGCTTCCCCCTCCACCCCTTCTCATACTGACAAATACTCAGATGGTTCTGAAGACTATGGGAAAGTGGGCATGAGAAGGGTAAATATTTACAATGACACTCTTACCTTGCAAAGTAATTGCACCCAGTCATTTTCAAATCTCTAAAGACATGGGCTGTTGTAAACTTTCATTCCCAGAGATGGAGCAGAGCACAAGAAAGACACAGCACACCAGGTCCACTATGTGCTGTCATGACACTAACCCCACCTTCTACCTCCAAAGAATCTTTGCCTGGATCCTGTTGATTGCAGTGGGCATGGTCAACTAAGAAAATATTTTTATTGGGTGGAGAATTACAAAGAATAAATGACTTAGAGGAAGAACACAGAACAGAGAAGTATGTGCATACAGCCACTTTTCTGCTCCTAAATCTATGGCTAACATACAGTAATCAAAATCTATCAAGTACCAACTGTGGCTTTGGAGGAAAGAAAACATTTTGAGACACAGGAATAACCCTTCACCCTCAGTACAAAGATGTCCATAAAGAAGTATAAATATTCTACACAGAGCGGCAAAACATAACTGAGCCACACCTACCCCAGTCTCTGTGTCCCTTGGAAGTATCAACCCAAGGCAAAAAGATAATTCAGTTCTTAGGCTAGCAGAGTCAAAATCTGGAAAGGCAAAAGATATTCCTGAAGTTTGATAACATGATGCATAGTTTATGGGGTTGGAGCTACATACAACCAACTCTTCTGTTTGCCCAGGACAGATACTTTCCTGACACACAGAATTCTAATCCCAGGCAGACCACCATGATAGTTGTGCTTAGTTTTAATTATCAACTCCACAGTCATGTGGGAAGCCAATCTCATTGAGGAATTATCTAGACCAGGTTGTTTATGGCTATTCTGGAAAGAGATTTTAAGTAGCTCTAATTTTCCCTGTTAGGTTTTCCTCATTGGTCACAGCATTGAAATGCTCCACTTTGTGTTGTAGCGTCCTAATATTTTCAGCCTTTTCTATTTTCAGAGTCCTTTTCTGTCTCATCTTCAAAGAGAGTCATTTCATTTAGTCATCTATTTGATCTATATTCTAATATCTTCTAAATGTTTCATTAGCAATTTCCTGTAGACTCTGAGTTCTTCTGAGAGGAAGTAGAAGATGACCAAGTGCTCCAGCCTTAATTTGGGGCATAGATTCAAGTCCTCAGGTACTTTCTCCTGTATAGTGTTGGAAAGGGGGCTGTGGTTCTCTGTGCTTCAGATTCCTTTTGCTTTTAAAATGAAAATGATCAAAGTGTTCTTTTATAGATTTGTTCCTATAATTCAATAATTTATATGCTAGTAGTGTTGATTCTGTTCTCTGACCAAGGTAGACGCCTAACATCTGTTAGCTAATACTATTTTAATAGTTGGATCAGTAATTTTATACTTCTAAAATTAAAACTTAAAATTTAACTTATTATTATGTTGTGTTAATCAAAGCTATATGCAATTTCTAGATTTATACATATATACATATATATAAAATATATACATACACTATATTATTTGAAAATAATGATTTAGTGACTTTTGTTTTGTGCTTTGGTATTGTTTGGAAATATAGAGTCTATCACACTGTATGTACTGTGACATAATGTGGTGATGTGAATTGCTCCAAAAATGCATTAAGAAGTTAACATCTAGAACTCCAAAATGGTGTTTGGATTAATGGGCCACCATCTACAGTGTTTATGGTCTGGGTCTATTTTGTAGAGATACAAGAGAACACAAGATAGAAAATGGAGTTAATCTGTTCAGTAGATTGTGCTTGATTTTATATATAGTACTGTAAGGTAAGAATACAGACATGCAAGCTGAGGATACTAACAACAGGGCCATCACTGATCATCTTGGCATACTATATGAGCGTTAAGAAAGAAGACAAAAATGGGGACAGAAATCTATGGGCAAATGGGAAGCACAAATACTAATATTGTAAAATCTTTTCTATGCAGAAATGAAGACAGTTGTGACAAAAAAATATGACTATTGAAGAAACATGACCCTCTCCTCCTCACATGGGTGGAATTCTTTGGAAGACCTCCAAACCAGAACCAGCAGAGTTGAGCACTGTAGAAAGAAATGTTAAGACAGAGTACAAAGAGGCAATCATTGCCCCAGGATAGAGAAGTAATGGAAAGTTCATATGGAAACATGAAAAGCTAAGATTGAACTAGTCAGTAGTAAAGATTTGTGGAAAAGAAATAAGGAGTAATTGAGGAAATGCCTTTGGCATGATTTTTTTTTTTTTTGCAAGTAACTTCTTTGTGACAGCTGTCATCTGTGTAACTGAATTTGAAAGTAGCATATGAATTACTAGAAGGATCCAAGGCTAAAAGAACAAAGGGTTGGGCTGAGATAGTTTATATTCATGGACTATTCAAGTTGGAAGGATCATAGAGGATGTAAATTAAAAGTCCTTCAACATGATGACTCACTAATTTACTTGGTCATGCAATAATGTTAGTATTATCTATAATACATGGCATTTTAATAATAACTGTATCTGTAGGGTCTATAGAATACATTCTACTTCTCTGGTTTTGTTGAAGGTATTTTTTGCTTTTTTTCCAGAAATCTATTTCACTCCTGGATCTTTGTATAACCAATCATCATGCTCAGTGGGAAACAGATACTTTTCGTGTGAAATGGGATTTTTAATCCTGGGTAAACAAAATGGTGGCTATGATGGTTAGTTTTGTCCTAATGCAACTGGAATCACTCCAGAAAGAGAGTCTGATTGAAGAATTTCCAAGGTTATGTTTGCCTATGGGCATGGTTATGAGAGACTCTCTAAATCATGCTAACTGAAGTAGGAAACCCAGCACATTGTAAGGTTAGACTTTCTTCATTCACAACAAACCATGCAGGTTTTAGACCATTCCTCTTTGACATACTTCTCCCATTATTTTGGATAGTATAGATTCACTAATGAGACATCAATTGTCAACAACCATTTTCCAGCTGTCTATTGTCAGTTCACAATTACATTTTCCTTGAAGGTACAAGCTATTGTTGATTCTGTCAGTAGGCTGACTTCCTATTTCTAGCCAAACTGAAATCCTCAAATGGAAAGTGTCAAAGAAATGAATCCAGGTTAATAAGATTGTAAACAATACTGACCGAAAAGATATATTCCCCACTCACGGGATCTCCTTTTTCTTTCAGCAGCAAATTTATTTTCCCTTGAATATTAATATTTAATAGATATTAAGAAATGATAAATATAGAACTTAGCACTCTAATAAATGTTTACAAGGGAACTACAATTTGTATAGTCTTGCCATTTTATTTACATGAAAATGGGCATTATGGGAGCTAGGAAGATAGTTCGGTCTATAAAATGATCATTAAGCAAGCATAAGGAGATGATTTCATATCTCCATCACCAGCACAAAAACCAGGTATAATAGCCCAGGTCTATAATCCAAGACTGGAACCATAGAAACAGGAAAATTCCTGGGCTTACTCACCAGCTAATAATGCCAAAATGGTGAGTTCTGGTTTCAGTGAGAGACCATATATATAATTTGCTTTTCATTGATATGATAAAACTCCATGAGTAAAAGCAACTTATAAGACAGAGTCCACCATGGTGGCAAGGCATGGCAGCAGGAGCAGGTATTTGATAGATTACATCCTTTTATTTCTTACTTTATCATATGTTTTTTAATTTATTCTTTAATTTTTTTTCACAGTCCAGACTTTATCCCCCTCACGGTCCACTCTCTAACTGTTCCATATCCCACACTTCCTTCTACCCTGTCCCCAAGAGGATGTCCTCACTCCAACCCCCATCCCACCAGACCTCCTCCATTCCTGAGGGCCCCAAGTCTCTCTAAGATTAGGTACATCTTCTCTGACTGAGGCCAGACCCCAAAGTCCTCTGCTATATATGTGTTAGGTGCCTCATATCAGTTGGTGTATGCTAACTGGTTGGTTTGAAAGATCCCAGGGGTCCAGGTTAGTTGAGACTGCTGGTCTTCCTATAGGGTCGCCCTCCTCCTCAGCTTCTCCCAGCTTTTTCCTAATTCAACCACATGGGTCACCAGCTTCTCTCCATTAGTTGGGTGTAAATATCTGCATCTGACTCTTTCAGCTGCCTGTTGGGCCTTTCAGAAAACAGTTATGATAGGCCCCATGCATATCCTTTTGGGTCTGAGTTACCTAACTCAGGATGATATTTTCTAGTTCCATCCATTTGCCTGCAAAACCCATGATGTCCTCATTCTTTATAACTGAGTAGTATTCCATTGTGTAAATGAACCACATTTTCTGGATCCATTCTTCTGTTGTGGGTCATCTGTGTTGTTTCTAGCTTCTGGCTATCACAAACAAGACCTGCTATGAACATAGTGGCACATGGGCCCCTGTAGCATAGTGGGCCATCTTTTGGGTATATACCCAAGAGCGGTATAGCTGGGTCTTCACATAGATCTATTTCTAATTTTCTAAAGAACCTCCAAATTGATTTCCAGAGTGGTTTTACCAGTTTGCAATCCCACCAGCAATGGAAGACCATTCCACTTTCTCCACATCCTTGCCCACATATGCTGTCACCTGAGTTTTTTGATCTTAACAATTCTGATTGGTATAAGGTGGAATCTCAGGGTTATTTTGATTTGCATCCCTCTGATGACTAAGGACTTTGAACATTTCTTTAAGTGTTTCTCAGTTGTTCAAGATTCCTCTGTCGTGAATTCTCTGTTTAGTACTGTGCCCCATTTTTGATTGGATTGCTTGGTTTCTTGGTAGTTAGCTTCTTTATATATTTATATATTTTGGAACTTTAACCTCACACACAGGGAGCAAAGATAACAAACTAGAAGTGAATGAGGGTATAAACCCATAAAGCCCACTGACATACTTAAAGTTACATGCTACTTAAATTCCAGTGCCATATATTGTCCAGCAAGATTCCACATCCTGAAAGTTCATTAACTTCCTTAAATGCCTACACAGAAGATGACCAAGTAGTTAGACATGTGAGTCTGTGGGGAACATATCTCATCAAGCCCATTTTTCTTAAGCAATAAGGTAGAAAGTTATAGGGGAAGACACAAGACATCAGTCTCAGGCCTATACATACACAAGGACACGCACAGTGACATACAGTAACACATATACAAGTATACACATGTGGACACACTAGTACACATACATGGACATACACAAGAACACACAAATGAACTCACATGTGGACACATATACAACTATACACATGTGGAAACACACATGGATACACACATGGGTACACACATGTACACATATATACACACAGTTAATATCCAACTAAGTTACAATCAGAAAACTGCAGAAATTCTTTATGTACTTTTGCAAGATTTGGTTCTAACAACAGATCATGATAATGTGCTGTGTATTTTAAAAACAAACTAAAAGAAAGTTTTTGCCATAGAGAAACAATGGTGATTGACAGAAAAACCTGCTTAATCTGACTTAATCATTATATGTAGTATATGTATGTGTATATGTATGTGTGTTTGGAATTTTGAATGGTATTCCATTAGTATGTGCAATTTTGTGTTTTATGTATTAGCTAAAAATAAATTTAATAAAAAGGTATTTTGCAAATACTAAAAAGAAATAAGAAGCAAAAGCATCTGAATCCAACAGTAGGGTTGGTTTGTCCTTTTCCATCTAGGCTTGTATGACAGAACACATTAAGATCTTTCTGATTTGTCCTGGGAGCCACTAATGACCATGCTCTAAAACAAAAAACAAAAAACAGAGGCTGCTGATAACAAATAGGCCAGAGAAGGTTCTATAATCTCAGATAGAGCTAAAATAGGAATACAGCAAAACTAAAAATCTAGAAACACCACAGTTCACAGAATCAACTAAGCAGCAGAGAATGAAATGGCAATCCCAGAGGCTTGGATGGGTCTATGCTAGGTCCTCTGCAAATATGTTATGTTTGTGTAGCTTGGTGGTTTTGTAGGACTCCTAATAGTCAGAGTTAGGGATAGGTGTTTCTGACTCTTTTGCCTGCTCTTGGGACCCTTTTCCTTCTACTGAATTGTCTCACCCAGCCTTGATGTAAAGATTTGTGTCCGGTCTTACTTTATCTTCTTATCTGCTGCTTAGTTGGTATTCATGAGCAGCCTGTTCTTTTATGAAGGAAAACAGAGGAGTGTATCTGGGGAAGGGGACAGCTTGGAGGAGTGGAAGGAGGGGAAACTGTTGTCAGGATACATTGTATAAAAGAAGAATAAAATTTTTTTAAAAAATTAAATTGATTTTAAAAAAAAACCCTAGAAACACTTCAGTTTAGAGAAGAGGACTGGTTTACAGAGACTAGATAAAAGGAGCAGCCCATCAGCCTTCAGCTATTCTAAGCACCAGCAAAAAGAGGTGCTTTGCATTGTGAAAGAAAATATACCAACAGTAAACTTTGTTTCTAGCATGTTCTGTTATTTTGTAGTTTGTAATAGCCTGCTCCCTCCTAAGAGGGAAGTTGGGAAGTCTGCTACTTAGAGCATCCTTCCTTTGATGCACATCACTGGAGAGTGGGGAGAAATGAACATACCAACTCCACCAAATAAGAATATCTCAGAGGTATCATGAGGATCCCAATGTCCATTAGGAAGCAGGATGGAGGAAGATGTGCAGTCCAGTCTTACCTGTACCAAGGATTATAAGAGGAAAATAAGACCTAATGCAGGTACCAAAAAGAAACTACACAAAGATTTTTATAAAAATAATAATGGTAACTTTTTAAGTAAATAGTACAAAATATTCATAAACAGCATCCTACTGAGTGCTCTCATCGTCCTGGGCAACCAGTCAGATATCAACAGGTTTGAAGGTCATTAAGAATAGACTCGTCCTCACAATCAGGAGCTTGTAAAACCTGGTCCAGAGAATGGGACCTTTACTGTTTCTCCCTCTGGGTGGACAATGAACATTCTGAATTGATGAGGGTCACTGTCCAACCATGGTTTTCTAATTAAGAGCAAAGACACATCATTGCCTGATCCCTTAAGAATTAATCCAATTGAGCCTGCCAATCACCTGGACAGGAGATGCCCCTGAGAAAAGCTCTGAGGTCTGGATACTTTGGAAATAGTACGAAGTCTACCTAAAATTGTTGGTTAGCTGCCAGGAGTCATCAAGGAAAAGCTAAACACTAGCAGGTGATCTTCCTGAGATGGTTCTGCCATGGACTGTTAAAGTTAGTGACTGATTTGCTTCTCTAAACAAAGCCGAGAAGATTACATCTGAGGAAAGATTCCTGCTATTAATATGTATTTCCTGTTATTATTAAATATATATAACAATCACTAGGTATTAGCCCACCCCTTTGAGCAGATTTCTGCAGAACAACTAAGATGTCTTGTGGTGATGCTATATAGACAAATAGATGATTTCTTAATAATTAATGATGATTCTATAAGAATTCCTAAAATTATATTAATTATTCTAAGATATATAGCAGAATTTTTCCCTAATTGATTAAATAATAAAGACGACAAGAAGCCAAACGGGGGGGGGGAGCAGGAGACAGGCCTTCTGGGTCCAAAGAGAAAGAGGGAAGGTAGGAGAAGGGCACTTCTTTTTGGACTGCAGGAGCAAGGCAGACAAGACACAGGCTAGAGACTGATAGTTTTGGTGATGGAATCCATCAGGATCCACCACTGGAAGATTTTTTTTTTTTTTTTTTATTAACTTGAGTATTTCTTATATACATTTCGAAAGTTATTCCCTTTCCCGGTTTCCCGGCAAAAATCCCCCTCCCCCTCCCCTTCCTTATGGGTGTTCCCTCCCCACCTCCCCCCCATTGCCACCCTCCCCCAACAGTCTAGTTCACTGGGCATTCAGTCTTAGCAGGACCCAGGGCTTCCCCTTCCACTGGTGCTCTTACTAAGCTATTCATTGCTACCTATGAGGTCAGAGTCCAGGGTCAGTCCATGTATAGTCTTTAGGTAGTGGCTTAGTCCCTGGAAGCTCTGGTTGCTTGGCATTGTTGTACATATGGGGTCTCGAGCCCCTTCAAGCTCTTCCAGTTCTTTCTCTGATTCCTTCAACGGGGTCCTATTCTCAGTTCAGTGGTTTGCAGCTGGCATTCGCCTCTGTATTTGCTGTATTCTGGCTGTGTCTCTCAGGAGCGATCTACACTTCTGCACTTCTTTGCTTCATCCATCTTGTCTAATTGGGTGGCTGTATATGTATGGGCCACATGTGGGGCAGGCTCTGAATGGGTGTTCCTTCAGTCTCTGTTTTAATCTTTGCCTCTCTCTTCCTGCCAAGGGTATTCTTTTTCCTCATTTAAAGAAGGAGTGAAGCATTCACATTTTGATCATCCTTCTTGAGTTTCATTTGTTCTAGGCATCTAGGGTAATTCAAGCATTTGGGCTAATAGCCACTTATCAATGAGTGAATACCATGTATGTCTTTCTGTGATTGGGTTAGCTCACTCAGGATGATATTTTCCAGTTCCAACCATTTGCCTACGAATTTCATAAAGTCGTTGTTTTTGAGAGCTGAGTAATATTCCATTGTGTAGATGTACCACATTTTCTGTATCCATTCCTCTGTTGAAGGGCATCTGGGTTCTTTCCAGCTTCTGGCTATTATAAATAAGGCTGCGATGAACATAGTGGAGCACGTGTCTTTTTATATGTTGGGGCATCTTTTGGGTATATGCCCAAGAGAGGTATAGCTGGATCCTCAGGCAGTTCAATGTCCAATTTTCTGAGGAACCTCCAGACTGATTTCCAGAATGGTTGTAGCAGTCTGCAACCCCACCAACAATGGAGGAGTGTTCCTCTTTCTCCACATCCTCGCCAGCATCTGCTGTCACCTGAGTTTTGATCTTAGCCATTCTCACTGGTGAGGTGAAATCTCAGGGTTGTTTTGATTTGCATTTCCTGATGACTAAAGATGTTGAACATTTCTTTAGGTGTTTCTCAGCCATTCGGCATTCCTCAGCTGTGAATTCTTTGTTTAGCTCTGAACCCCATTTTTAATAGGGTTGTTTGTTTCCCTGCGGTCTATCTTCTTGAGTTCTTTGTATATTTTTGGATATAAGGCCTCTATCTGTTGTAGGATTGGTAAAGATCTTTTCCCAATCTGTTGGTTGCCGTTTTGTCCTAACCACAGTGTCCTTTGCCTTACAGAAGCTTTGCAGTTTTATGAGATCCCATTTGTGATTCTTGATCTTAGAGCATAAGCCATTGGTGTTTTGTTCAGGAAATTTTTCCAGTGCCCATGTGTTCCAGATGCTTCCTAGTTTTTCTTCTATTAGTTTGAGTGTGTCTGGTTTGATGTGGAGGTCCTTGATCCACTTGGACTTAAGCTTTGTGTACAGGGTGATAAGCATGGATCGATCTGCATTCTTCTACATGTTGACCTCCAGTTGAACCAGCACCATTTGCTGAAAATGCTATCTTTTTTTTCCATTGGATGGTTTTGGCTCCTTTGTCAAAAAATCAAGTGACCATAGGTGTGTGGGTTCATTTCTGGGTCTTCAATTCTATTCCATTGGTCTATCTGTCTGTCACATCTATTCTAAATAAATTAATTTCAGAGACAAGCTTAATGTTTTTGAAGTAAACAAGATTTCCTCTTAGTTTCAAGGTTCATAGTTCAGTATCAATTTAAGACTATAGAAAATAATCTCATTTTCATTCTCTCACAACAGTCTAATCTTGCTACATTTTATGTGACTGTCTTAGGTACTGCAAAGAGTACTTTATATTGCTGTAAAGAGACACCAGGATCAAGGCAACTCTTATAAAAGAAAACACTTAATTTGGGGATTTGTTTATCCATGATCATCATGGAGGTACAGACAGACATGGTGCTAGGACAGTAGCTGAGAGCTCCCTGATTGTCAGGGAGAAGGGGAGGGAGAAAAGGGAAAGAGAAAATACGAGAGAGAGAGAGAGAGAGAGAGAGAGAGAGAGAGAGAGAGAGAGAGAGAGAGACTGAGACTAGGACTAGTCTGGAATTTTTAAAACTCAAAGCCCACCCCAAGTGGCACAACTCTTCCAACAGGGTCACACCTATCTCAAGAAGAGCCCACCTACTAATCCTTCCCAAATAGTTCTGCTAACTGGGGATCAAGCATTTAACCATAAGAGGCTGTAGGGGCCATTCTTATCCATTCAAACTACTACACTAACTGAGGAATGTTTTGTTTATAAAGTGTAAGTGATCCTATTATGTAGCTAGACAGGAACTGGACGTCTTGGAAACCATTAAGGATGGGCCCATATTTCATGATAAGTAGGCTGTGGATCCCACCTCCCATTCCCTTGGTAACACTGGAAAGGTACATTCATAGCTACCCCTCCTTAAAATATCATATGCAAACAAAGATTCCAGGTCTTTGTTCAGTCCCCTTAAGGAAGAAAAAGCTGCTTCTTCCTGGTCAAAGAATTTGGGTGCTACCTCTTGCCTTTGATAGAAACATGACATGCTGGGTACTTCAAAGACTAGAGTACTCCATACTACTGTCTCCTTTCTTTAGAGTTAATCCACCTAGTCCTGTCAATCACTTTGTTAGGAGACCACTATACAGGAAAGCTGATTCAGCTGAAGACATGCTAAGGCAATGGGATGAATACTTAAAGGTTTAAGATAAGGTACTTAAACCTTCTGAGAACTCTGCCCTAAGGCAATTACCTAAGGCACACAGCACTATCAAGCCTGCTTGCTATTCTAAATTCTAACCTTAGAAAATGTAACTTTTTCTTTTCTTTTCTTTTTTTAATCTTTTCTATTGAAACTGTACAAAATCTTAAGAATGCATTCCTGCTACTCTGGGTTTTCTCACTATTTCTTTAACCTCCATGCCTAACTTAAAACTAACTTAAAATGTGTGATAATATTCTCTCTCTCTCTCTCTCTCTCTCTCTCTCTCTCTCTCTCTGTCTCTCTCTCTCTCTCTCTCTCCATATCCCTTAGGCAGTTCTCAAGAATTGCAGCTTGTCTGCCCTGTTGTTTTCCTTTCTGGCTCTAATAAAATAGTGCTTGCTCTTCTTTTCTAAGTATTTTTAATTTGTTTTTATCAACATGACTAAGAACCCATAAAGGGAACCCCAGTTTCCCAGTGACAATGAATTTTTTCCCTGTAAGTTCTGATTTGTGTGCATTTGTCTATTTGTATGGAATTTAGAATTTAAGAAATATTGTGCGTGACAGATTAGAGAGAGAAGGAAGACACCCCACACCACAGTGAGAGTCCAGCCTCTCTGCTCTCGGTGGCAAAAAGCAAGAGTAATTTTAAACACTCAGGAGAGTTAACTGAACAGTATTCAAGGACCCTAGAAAGCAGCAGTTCAAAGTGACTTGGCTTTCTCTTTATACACACACACACACACACACACACACACACACACACACACAAACAAACAAAAAAACCCTACCCTCCCATAAACTGAGATAATAACCTGATATAACCTGATTCTTGAGAAAAATATTCCTGGGTTATAAAGCTGGCAAAAGGAAACAAGATTTATATTTCAAAGGAACAAAGAAAGAATTAAAAAGTATAAATTTTCCAATGTAAATGGTCTACAGAAGGAAAGTCAACCAGAGTTGTGATGAATCCTACCTAAGTTTAATGAATGGAGTTTGCCTTAAAGATATGATGATGACCCAGCTCTACCACTATTGCATACATTCTCAGAGAACTTTAATTCTACTTAGAGATATCGTTTCATCCATGTCACTGCTGCTCCACTCATAATAACCAGAAAATGTGAACAATGTAGGTGCCCATCAGCTGATGAACAGATAATAAAAATGCGTACATTTGTACAGTGAAATAATAAAAATGTGGTATATTTGAACAATGAAATATTATTTACCTGTTAAGAAAAATAGGATCCCAAGGTAAATAGGTGGAGCTGGAAATAATCACTTTGAATAAATCAGCCCAAACTTAGACAGACAAACACTATATACATGTGCATATATAAAAATAGTTTAATTCAGTTACCCTATAATATAGTGACAAAGACCCTACTAGACTACACAGGCTAGCAGATAGAAGCCCAGTGCCAGGAATGGGTTACCTCCTTGGAGTTGTTAGCTAGGTAGGTTCTAAAGAGCCCCAAATATCATTGTCAGTCTTCCTCTTGGTTACCTCTTTGGAGATGTTGGGTCCTGTAGATCCCCCAATATTATTATAAATGTTTTTGGATACTGTCCAGAACTTGGTGTTTAGACAGTACTGCTAAAGTCAGCACATACTTGAGTAATAAAAAAAGTGGAGAGATCAATCTTACAATCACTGGAAGCTTCATTCCAACTGACTAACTTTAAATTGTGTGGAAAGGTGCAGTACACCATACCAGAGGAGAAAAATGACAAGCATCCTTACCCAATTGTGAACCCTGCAAGCCACAGTAACAACTGGATTGGCAAGATATGGCCAATGATGTAATACTGGCATGAGTGTCGTGGAAGTAATCAACAACATTCTGACTGGATTTAAGTCGTGCCCACAAAGATGAATACAGTTGGCATTGTGGTCAAGGATAAGGACCTATAGCCAGACAGTCACTGGCCCTCGGGGAGAACCTCTACTATCTATCATTCTGTTAAATGACCAGTATTAGATTGACTCCTAATGGTATGCCATTGTACCCATAGATGAATGTTTCTCTCTACTCTCATCAGAGAAATTTCTCTTTGCAGTAAATGGCAATTAACATAACACTCAAAACTGGCCAAAGTGCAGACAATAAGAGAGTACAGAATGCTCAGCACTAAATGGAACATCTGCATCGTATCTCCCCTCCCACACTTTAGGGATTGTTGCAGAAAAGGAAGAGGAAAACTTGTAAGTGCCAGAGTACATGAATGGCTACAAGGCAATGCAGCTTTTCAGACACCATAGGACAGTTATACATATGAACTCACAGTTGTTATGACGGCATGCAAATGGCTTGCATGAGCTCTAACCACACAAAATCCCAGCATAAAAAATCCATGAATACAAAAGTAGCACAAATTAGACTTGAAAATTTTTTAATGCTAACAAAAAATTGAGTTGGTAAAAAATGGGGGTTGATTTAGGAGGTGTTTGGAGAAGAAAGTGAATATGATCAAAATATATTTTATGAAATTCTAAAAGAATTTTATTAGGGAAATTATATATATTAGTGAATATTATATATATATTGTGGCTTGCCCTGGAGTTATCTGTATTTTGATGCTAATTCCACTGCTCCAAGGACAGCTGCCTAGTCATGTACCCAGGACTCATCTGTCTTCACTAGAACCTTCTCCCCATTTAATTTGTAAATTACAGGTGAGGGGCAGTTACAGGTCAGAAGGAGGCCTGTCATTGGATGAGAAGGAAGGATGGGCAGGAGAGAAGTTTGAAGGAAGAGGAGACTAGGACAAAAAGGAGAAGAGACAGGAGAGAGAGAGAGAGAGAGAGAGAGAGAGAGAGAGAGAGAGAGAGAGAGAGAGAGAGAGTGGAAGGACAATATGGCAGGCGATGTTACGTTTCTGCTCTGTGTATTTACAGGTTGTTATTAATGTTCTTAAGGGATGGACGGTACTGGGCTTTGTATGTTTAGGTGGGCAATTATATCTTATCAATTGGGTCAAAGGTTTTTCCTGTGTCTTTTTCAACTAAGGCACAGAATGAAATGTATGAATGATCTACAAGAGTTCAAAAACCCCGGTGCTAGCATGACACACCATCGGACCTGCAGAAATTCTCCCTCCTCTGTTATAACTACCTACCTAGTCCCCCTAGTCATTTGATAAATGGCTTCATTTATGCTCACAGAACCCCAATGGAGGAGTTAGAGAAAGGACTGAAGAAGCTGAAGGGGTTTGCAACTCTATAGGAAGAACAACAATATAAATCAAACAGACTCCCAGAGCTCCCGGGGACTAAACCACCAACCAAAGAGTACACATGAGGGGATCCATGACTCCAGCTGCATATTTAGCAAAGGACAGCATTGTATGACATCAATGTGAGGGGAAGCCCTTGGTCCTATGAAGACTGGTTTCCTCAGTGCCAGGGTGTTGAAGTGGGAGTGAGTGGGTGGGAGTGGGAGTACTTCATAGAAGAAGGGGGAGAGGGGAGGGGAGTGGGAGAGGGGGGAAATGGGACATTTGAAATGTAAATACATAAAATATCCAATAAAAATAAAAAAAGAATGTCTGACACAACCAGCACCTTTTCTTGCTTCCCACTGCACAGAAGGACATTTTATTCAGACCTGTGAAACACTACAGCTCAAGAAGGAGCAACTCCTGTCTTTAGGTCCAGTGCAATGGGATTTTATAGAGTCTTGGTCAATGTTCTTTGTGTTTCAGTGACACTCACACCTGGAACATACTCTGTTGGGCCAGCTTACCTCCCTCCTGCTAGAGTTATAAACAATCTCCTCTTATTGGAGCAACATGAATATTACATAAGTGTTTTCAGGCTTTTATATTCTTGGAAATCCAGATTCTATTCTAAAAACGTCCAGATAGTGGCAATCAAAAGAAAACGAGCCTTTGCTTTTGATGGCATTTGAGCCTTTCCTTTATGTAGCAGATCCTATATCCAGGATCTGGTCAACCAAACTCTGACTGATCCTCTGACTTGGAGAATCCTTT
Organism: Rattus rattus; assembly: GCF_011064425.1. NCBI lineage: Eukaryota > Metazoa > Chordata > Mammalia > Rodentia > Muridae > Rattus > Rattus rattus. Next base: position 49,941,713 of record NC_046165.1, on the reverse strand, counting down.
CTTTACTATGGCAAGTACGCGCATGTACTTGTGTGTGTTTGTGGCTATGCTGATTTGGGGCGATGGTGAGAGAGAGCTTATCTCTAGAGATGCCTTCTGACTTTCTCTGGAGTGTGTCAGGCATAGCTCAGACCTAGGACTCACTGTTCTCTTGGTTCTAAGTGTTCATCTATGCAAAATCACAAATTTAAAGTTTATGATTATTTTTACCCACTTCAAGAAAAGAAAGCAGCCCTCCTGGATACGTTGGAGGACATAACTGTTGTGCAACAAGACTTATATAGGAAAGAAAACATATTACCTTTGTGGAGATGAAATTAGTACCAATTAAAAAGAACACTGCAAGCTTCAAATCTTGGTTACCAGGCATTTTCTTACACTTTTTGCATGGTTTCATTTTTAGATGCAAAATGATTTTACACACCAGTGTCAGAACTTTTCATGATGACACACTATGTGTGACATGGGCCATTCAAGTTCAAAGAGCCAGAGGACTATGAAAACTGCTGCAAATTGGTACCGTCTGGGCCCTGCAGGGATGTTGCCCAAGGGAACTCACAGCGACTGTTGATGTCTGAATAGACCTGTACAGGATCAAGGCAGTCATCGATGAAGCATAGGTGTGTGAAGGACTCACGAGACCCTGTTCATATTGAAAATCTATAGGCTGTCCACAGCTCCTGGGGGAGAGAGAGTTGGTTTTCTTCAGGAATGAGCTACTGGTAGGTTGCTGATGCTCCTGTGGTCATCCAAAAACAGAAGAAGAGGACATGATTTTGAAAGGGAGGTGTTTGTGTAAGGATCTGAGGAGAAGTGGTTGGGAATGGAGTGGATATAAGTGCATTGTATTTGTGTCAAGATGATAACTATTACCTGTGGGAGGAAGTATGGAAGATTACTAAGCCATTTTACCAATTCTTTTCCTGAATTCATTTGCCTTTCATGACTCAAAGATTATTTTGAATAAAACATATAATAGAACATAAACATAATGAACCAATGTAATATATAAAATTAAAAAAAATGACAGTTCACAGAGCTGCTTTCACATTGAAACAGGCTACTTGATGATACTTGAATCTGTGTTCCAGGGTTATGGTCACTCAGATTTGGCTCCTCTGTATGAGGTCTCCCTATGAGCCCTCAAATGGCCCTTAGCATTAGGTGTCGCTCTCCAATGATTTCTGAATGAAGCACATTTAGTAGTTCCCGGTATGGTCTCCTCCGTGGTCCCCTTTCTTGAAAGCCCTTACCATCCACTACTATGATGGTTCTTCTGGCCTGGAGCTCTCCTGTCTGTAAATGGCAGCCTATTTGAAGTCAGGGAATGTATTTTACTCCCACTGTTTTAGCCCAGCACTGTTACTAAGTTGAAGAGAGATTTAATGTGGTTAGTCTGATTTCCTATTAAAAATCCACCTGAAGTCAAATATATTTGGGTGGCAGGAAAGAGAAGAAGTTCGCCAACTGTTTGATTCTGCAAGATAACGTGTCTGCTGAAAAGAAGCAAGAAAGTACCCCATTTTTTCTAACAGGCTTGGTGCTAGACCCTCTGCCTGGTCACACAGTGGAATGGAGAATAAAGGAAGAGGGGTAAAGTGGCCAAGGTAGAGCATGCATAGCCAAATGTCAGAGTCTACTGCTGCCACATAGAGAGCCTTACAGTGCTTAACTGGTTGGACTAGGCCTAACGAGATAACCCTATTCCCCCATGCCCTCATCATGACTACCAGACAAGTAAGCTCTTTACACTGAGCGTTCTTTCTTGACAAGGCACGGTTCCAGGCCCTTGATCTCTGTTTACTCACCAAATTTGCAGATTATCCAGTTCCCATTTTGCACAGTAAAATGGGTCCAGGAGATTCATATCACTTGAAGTAAATAACAAAACCTGGACCTGCACGGTGACCTCAGCAACTTCAAGTGCCTGCCCCTGGCCAATTCCAGCAGGGTGCTCCCTTGCCAAGATGTCTCTTGCTAGGATACTACAACTGCAGACTAACTCTCAAAGAAGCCCCCATTATGCAGAGCAGGCTGTCTGCTTTCTCTCTCTGACTTTAAAGCCTTGACGGCTTCCCTGTGTCTACAACTGTTGCTGAATACCACCTCCATTTTTGTAGGGATCTGTACTTGGACAGATCTCATTCACTAGCCACATCAAATCATCAAGTCAGAAGCTTTTTATTAGGAAACTCATCTTTTTCTGGACCCAGAGACATAGCACTGAGGCTTGTTATCTATGTTAATTTACGTTCATTCAGTTAATTCTATGTCACTCCAGGAAGCTCTAGGATTAATATTTTAACCTGGCAAATGGCAAAATGATTAAATCAATCATTTGAAACCCCTAACATAAATTTTCAGCTATGAATAGTTGGGTCTTTGTCCCTCGAGATGTTATATGAATTCTGTATTCACTCTCATCTTCTTGACTCGCTGATGATGTGTAATTATTATATGCGTCACATTTTATCCTTAGGGACAAAGGATTACAGCTTTTTCTCCCAAGTTCTTATAGACTTACAACAGTCCTAAAGTGGCTATGATATTGTGTAAAATGTACTTGTTGAAAATTTGAAAACTTTCCTCCTCTCCTCTCCTCCTCTTCCCTGCCTATCCCTCCCCTCTCCTTCATTTTTTCCTTCCCTTTTTTGTTCCTTCCTTCTTTTTTTTAAATTTTGGATAAAGGCAGGTGCTATTTGGGGCTGATCCTCTTTTGACTCAGCAAAGCTGTTAATAAGCCTTCCTCATCCGTTTACTCATGAAACAGGTGGCTTTAAAACTGGTTAAAACCAGGTGAGGTAGCACATACCTATAATCCTATCAAAGCAGAGGTTGAGGCAGGAAGAGTTTGAGACTACCTTGTGCTGCATAAGAAGTACTAGACCAGTCTGGAATAGTCTGACGTACAGACTATATACCTGTATTTAAAAAGTCAAACAAACCCAACCAGAAGGAAATGCCCTTTGCCCAAAAGAACAAGGTCTAAATATACACATCTGGGTGACCTCTCATAACTGATCATTCTTTCTGGTCTGTGAGTTATTCTTGTTTTCTTGCGAGCTGATTCTGTCTTAGAAATGAATTGTCAGAAGGAAGAAGAGCTCAAACTCCAAAGAATTGGCCCCAGCCTCTATCAATACCCAGGTTAATCTACTGGAAGGAGATTACATAGCAGCTTGGATAGTTCGCAATTCACATTGTTAGAACTATTCAAGTTGATGGCTCACAGAGACAAAATAAGGCTTCGTCAAACACCAGAGGTTCTCCAGGACAATGGGGGTTGCATATTACTCTTTAGGTGCTGTGTGTGAACCCAGAGGTAGACACGCAGTGTCTTACTTTATCGCTCTTCACCTTAGTGCTTGTTTGCTTGCTTGCATGTTTTTATGAGGTTTCTTTGTTTGATTTTTTGTTGAGACAGGACCTCTCACTGAACTTTGATTTCACTCTTTTCAGCTAGATAACTTGCCAATGTGATTCTAAGATCCTCCTATCTCCATTCCCGATCCTAGCACCGAGGTTGTAGGTACAGTGTGAACACATCTGACCTTTTCATGAGTTCTGGGAAATCTAAACCCAGGTCTTCATGCTTAAAGAAATGTTTTATACACTGAGCCATCTCCCCAGCCCATAGGTGGGCCTAATATGCAGTAGCAGCATCAGAAGTAAATTTACACAGATGGGGTGATGAGGAGATGACGAAGGAAAGAGGAGAAATCCTTCAAGAGATTGCAGATTGCATAAGCTGTCAGATGTCAAAGAAATCTATGGAGAATGAATATTGTCTAGATTCTTTACACTAGGAAAAAATAAATAACTCTGAGTGTTGTGACAAAGAGTTGGAAGTTTGGAGTATAAACGTAGAGGAGAGGCAGTTTAATGGTGCCTGCTATAGAGATCTGAGTAACTACGGAAGGAAGGCAGGCATGGTGCTACAAAGGCATGATTGTGCCCATGGGTAGTCACTGTAGAATCAAAAACATTACTAAAGAGCACTAGGGAACTTGCTTTGCTAGTGTCTTTAAAATCGTTGCTTCACAGGCCTATAAACAATAACTTTTGAATATTTTTCTTCTCAAAGGCATATCAACAGCTATTAATGATGTTCTTTCTATTGAGCATTACTATTTCAACGTAAAAGTATTTTCACAGGTACTACTCTTTATATCCTAGAAAGAAAATCCTCTAAGAGATGATTTAATATTTATACTGTGTTGGCACTCAGGGATAGTACGCAGTTTCCTCTTTTAGGCCACGTTAGGAAATTTTAAGAAAGTGACTCAACTCATCCACACACACGGATATCTTTAGTGGTAGAGTATCTGGCATGCCGTTGTGTGTGTACCGCATAGTAAGTGTGCTTAATGTTTTCTTCCTTGCTGTCCACCACACAAATTGTGCTGATGATGACCAAACTTTGCAAAAATAGTGATTCCCATGCTGTGCCTAATATGTGGCAGTTTAAGCTTTTATTCCTCGTCACAGGAAAACACAGTCTCTAAATAGAAGATTAAAAGAGAGAGCACCAGCAGCGGTTCCCCAATAGCTTCTAATAATATCAAGTGGGAAAGAACAGTACACTGAATCCTAGCCTAGCACTGTTACATAATGGCTTAAGGTCAGTTATATAAGGAGACAAACTAATAAGGCAGAAGTACACTTGTGCAAGGATCCGACATGCACAGGACAGAAATGACAGCCAGCTGGCACTGGTCACATTCATGGTCTGATTTTAGCCATCGGCTGCCCAGCTTGCTCTCTGCAGTGAGCTCTTCTAGCTAACTGATGCCTTACTGTTACAGGGTACATGAAAGGGTAGGTTACTTTCTAGTAATTAAAAGTGGTCATTTCAATGTATTAAGGCATTTTCCATTAAAAATTCACTAGGTCTCAAGGAGTCTGAACACAACTTAGTTTTGCTTTTACATTCGTATATTTTTAAATTAAGATACAATTATATAATTTCCCCATTCTCTCCCTACACTCTGCACATTACCCCCCCCCGTCTCCTTGGAAATTAATGGCTTTTTTCTGTCATTATTAATATATTACAATGTACTGGTGCATGTTATGTATATGCATAAATATATAAAAAAACAACCTGCTGTTTGGGGTTTTGTATGTATATGGCTTCATATAGCTTCAGGTTTGATCACTCTACATTGGACAATTAATAAGGGGGTGATTTGGTCTTTTGTATGTGTATGGGTATTTTGCCTACATGTATGTCTGTATACTACCTGTGTGCCTCATGCCTGTCGGGGCCAGAAGAGGACATTAGATACTCTGAAAATGGTGATGCAGATAGGTATGAACCACCATGTGGGTACTGGGAATCAAACCCAGGCCCTCTGGAGCTTCAGCCAATAAATGCTCTTAGCTATTATGATATTCCCCAACTCCCAAACTTGACTTTTGAAGACAGGAAATAGAAATCCTAGGTTGGCAAGGTCCACCTTGGCTATCCATTCTCTCTCTCTCTCTCTCTCTCTCTCTCTCTCTCTCTCTCTCTCTCTCTCTCTCTCTCTCTGATACTGTGTTAAGTAGGGCAAAATCAAACATTTCTACTTTGGAATTAGCTAGTAGGACTTGAATCTTAGTCTACCCTTAATATATTTTGAATTTTGGATCATACACTTAACTTCTTCCAAGCCTCAGTTTCTCTGTTATAGAATGTGAATCATCTTTTTCACCTATATCAGAGCGTACCAAGAAGGCAAAAGGGATAGGGAAATGGCTACGTGGCAAAGGCGCTGTTGTGTAAACCAGAGATTAGATTGCAAGCACCCACATAAATTGTGGCATATGTGGCAGCTCACCTATGACCCAGCACTGTGGAAGAAGAGGTGAATTACTAAAGCAACCTGGCTAGCTTGACTACCTGAATCAGAGACTTCTGGGTTCAAGTCAAAGAGCATGACTTGTTACATAATAGGGAGATTGATGAAGAATGACATCCAAGGCTAAACTACCTATGGCCTCTGTGTGTGGACACACATGTCTGCTCAGATCCCCATATACATCCCCACACATACTCATACACATTCCAGAAAAGGGCAATGTGTGATGATATATGTCCAGGTGCTCCGAAGAGTGCTATACAAACATAAGATGCTAAAATCCTAGGGTTTCCTCCTAAGGAAAATATGAAGAAGGACTTCCATGGAAACAGGGTTAGGATAGTCAAGGGTTTTTTTTGACATAGGCTTTGGAAGGGAAGGAAAGAAAAGAAAAGAGAAGGGAAGAGAAAGAAAGGGAGGAGAAGGGAAGGGGAAGGGAGGGAGGGGGAAGGGAGAGGAGAGGAAGGGAAGGAGGGGAGGGAAGGAGGGGGGAAGGGGAAGGGAGGGTAGGGGTAGGGAGGGGGGGAAGGAGAGGGAAAGGGAAGGGAGAGGGAGAAGAATGGGAAGGGGAAGGGAAGGGAGAGGGAGAGGAAGGGGAAGGGAAGGGAAGGGAAGGGAAGGGAAAGGGAAGGGAAGGGAAGGGAAGGGAGGGAGGGGAGGGAAGGGAGGGGAGGGGAAGGGGGGGGGAGGGGGAGGGGAAGGGGGGGAGGGGAGGGGGAGAGAAAAGGAAGGGAGAAAAAGGAAAATGAGGAAAGGGGAGGAGAGGGAGGGGGAAGGGGAGGGGAGGGGAGGGAAGGGAAAGGAAGGGAAGGGAAGGGAAAGGGAAGGAAGGGAAGGGAAGGGAAGGGAAAGGGAAGGGAAGGGAAAGGGATACAGATAGTCACTAAACTTGGTTTGCTTTTTTCTAATACCCAAATATAATAATATTGGTAATTCTATTATAATGGGCAAAAAATATTATCAAAGAGCAAAAACTAAGTAGAAATACAGTACAGTATACCTGCATTTCACCCCCTCAGTGAGATTCAGATATATGATTTCCCCAAGGTCAGATGGCACACACTTGAATAAACCTCGACTGCAGTGCACAACCAAGAAGAAGGACAAAAGAGCCTTTTGCTTGAGAGAAACTAAAGCAGATAGAATTATAATGTCCAGTATTTCTCAAAAGTAATCCAAGAGGTAATGAGAGTAGGGGGAAGGGTTAGTGACATTGGCCATGAGGTAATAACTGACTAGAATCCACAATGTGTTCATGTCTAGCTATACTCTCTTCTCTAGTTTTGTTTTTAAAAAATATCCATAGTATGCACTCATCCAGAAAGTACCTAGAGATAGCAACATGGACAGCTGCATCTGCTAGCAAGCCTGGTCAACAGAGAGAATGATCTAGTGTTTAAATGACTCCTATGCCGATGGATCTTCTTAATATTCATGTCTTAATACTTCTTGCACCACACTTTAATCCAGACCCTGAGGTCAACTAATAACTGCAGATTACTTATTTCCATTTCATTACCTTAAGGTAGTTGCTTAGGCTGGTTCCTCACTGAACACACAAGTGGCTTGATTGATACATCCTTCAGAATATAAGCAATTTCAGTCACATTATTGATTCTAAAGATAGGGACTCATGAAAAGGATTGAGTTCTTTCCAAGGTCAGGGATTGGATGAGCCTTCTGGGTGACAGATCTGCATGAGTACCCTGGGCTCCAGACTTTCTTGCTAGCAGAGACTTGGCCTACCCTTTGCTACAGAATATTTTTAAAAAGTGATTTGTGCAGGGATGGACTCAAAGGATAGAAATGGGTGTCTAAGGAGAGGTACTTCAAGGAGGAAGTAAGTTTATCTTTCACTATTAAATATTAGAGCTCCTAAAATGCAAATTTCCTCTGTCCTAACATGACCCTTCATGAAGGGAGGTTTTGGCCTTTTCATTACCAGTGAATTGGAAACTGGGTCTCAGCGAACCAATATGTAAAGTATGCTGATGTATATCTTGCCTTCCAAATCATAGTAGTCCTTTGTCACTGACACAGAGATCTCCTATCTCACCTTCCTGGACAGTCACACAATGAACCATCATCATGCAGGTAGGATACCATCTGAGACCCTTCACAGATACTGTCATTGCTAAAGCTAACGTGTGACTGACAGGAAAGTGACCTGTGTTGGGATAGACTGAAGAAAAAAGTCTGCAGCAAATTTCATTAGGAAAGACCCAAGTTAAAAAGTAGCACTGACTGCCAAGTGAGCTCATAGGTATCATATGCATGTACCACTTACTCTTACTTTTCCAGGGTATTTGTTTCACTCCTGGCTACATGGGGTCCATAACAGATGTTTACTGGATGTTAAAACACTACACAATTTGAGGCGACCAAGAAGGAGCCTCATATTGGTTGTGTTAATCTTGATTTTTTTTAATCTTTTTAAACTAGTTCTTTAGAAGTTACATAAAAGGAGCATTGGGAGACTTCTTAGTGAATAAACTACTTGTAGCACAGTCATGAGATCTGGAGTGAGGGTCCTTAGAATGTAAAACCCTGGCAGTGGGGGCAACTGCCTGCTATCCGAGGTCTCAGCAGGCTGAGTTAAAGCATCTTCTGGGCAAGCTAGATGATTAGGTGAGCTGTGGGATTAGTAAGAGACCCTGTTTAATCAAGTAGTGAGTGATGTAGGAAGACTCACAAGTCAGCTTACACACACACACACACACACACACACACACACACACACCAGGAAAGTACAGGAAAGCTAACACTTCCATCACTACTGAGAGAATCAAGAACTCACAATGTACCTGTAATATTCCAAAATAATAATAATAATAAAGTAAGCCAAGTTTAAAGTCACATGTCAAAAATTTTGCTATTTCTGATGAAGTTAAAAATATGTCAACTTTGTGTAAAATAATCAGGTTGTCAAAATAATCCGAACTCATATTTATATAGAGTCAAGCCAAGACCAGGGTTCCTAAACTACTGATAAATCTCTAGTATGGTCCCTACCATGCTTAATGGTAACTCCTCTTAACAGGGTAAATGAAGATTTTTGTGAAAATAAAATTAAATACACTCAGAGCTTGACTTTAGATCCTTCTACCTTTGTATTCTTGGCACATTCATTAGAATGGTGTAGTTAGATTTAAAGAAAGAATAGAAAACTTAGTAGTATCAATCCCAACAGAAGAGCATAACACCTTAATTATTGACATTTTAGTGAAGTAGGTGTATTGTAAGCTTCAAATAGGCTTATAAATCGTCTTAAGTCTGTAAAGAGTTGTTAACTTATATTAATACATGCACCTATAGATTTTTAAAAGGGTAATAGTGACAATGACTATCAAAGAAGTAGGATTTTTTTTTTAATTTTCTACTTAACCACAGCCATGACTTTTTGTTTGAAAACTGTCATAAAAGCAAATTGACTGACATTTAAATTCTGTACATATAAAAAAACTCCTTAACCAAAGTGCAAATTGAATGGCTGTGGCTTTATCAATGCCTAGTGGGGTAAATGGAAAAGTCAACTCTGACGAAAGTGACTGGAGAACCATGAGAAAGAAGAGCTTCCACAAATTTGTAAAGATAGTATCTAGTGAATGTGTCTGGGTATCTGTGGTCCATCAGTGGATACGGGAGGAGAGACTGAAAGAACAGTGGAAGCACATGGCCATGTCATTTGAAGGTGGAAATGAGATACGTTCTCTTAAATTTCCTTCAGTGATATGTAAGACATGGACACTAGCCCAGACAGTGTGTGGACCAGAAGGAGATTTTGCAGAGACAGCTAAGGTTTGAAACTGTTATAAAGACTGGAAGAAGAGACTTCCTAGGGAACTACATTATCTTGCAACCGTAAGATCATTGCACATCAACAACTATACATCATTGGAGTATACTGTGTATTACCTTCACAAGCATGATTCTTATCTTTATTTTTTTATTATGTTTTAATTTATTTTTCTTTCACACAATACATGGGATATCAACCTCCCAGGAATATTCAACGGAACACAGCATAACAAAACACAGTAAGAGAAGGCACAGATCCTCATATGAGGGACAGGTGAGACAACCCAGTAGGAGAAAAAGAGGCCCCAAGAGCAGGCAACATGATTCTTTTTAATGAAATAAATGGTTCACTTAAATGTCTCCATTGTACTCTGGAACCACTTGTGATGTCTTAGCTATAACTAAGTGGGGGATTATATAAGGTCAAGTCTTGCTGAGCAAAGGATTCTGGTTGGCAAAGGTCAATCCTGGAAGCTTAAGCCAATTCCCAAAGATTTACTGGTTTCCTTTTGCTGGACAGCCCCCTGTTTATATCAGAAATGTAAAAGACCTAAGGCCCTAGCTGCCTCTACTTAGAAAGGGTTTGTTTATATTCCATGGAACCAAAGTTCTGTGTCCCTCTCAATCTCTCTCTCAATCCTTCTCTTGATCCCTCTTCTCTATCTCTTCCTCCCTCTCTCCCTTCTACCTCCTACATTTTCCCTCCCTTCTTGATCAACTTCTGTCTGAGGAAGTGAACAAAGCATTATGAATATTCTGGAACTCCTAATCATAGGGTTTTGGAGTTCTCCTGGGACTCAGTGATATCTGCCCTCATTGTTGGTGACTGAGGGCCAGGAATCCCCACAAGATGTCCCACAAGTTCTTTAACTAATCCGGAAACCTCACCTCACACATGTGTTAGGGCTTGAGGTACATCCTTTACACTAGGAAACTTATATGCCACAAATAGTTCAAGATCAAGTACAATGTAGACTCTTTGGTGAACACTTGCTTCATTAAGAAGAACCATATATGTGAAGGTATAAGGTCCTCTATAAGAGAAATGCACAGAATAGCAGGTTAAACAACAACCATTTGGTCCCGAGTTTCTGGAGTCTAGGAAGTCCAAGATCAAAGCAGATCCAATTCCATTTTTACATGGCCACTGCTCACTGTGGACTCACCTAGGAAAAGCAGAGTCTTGATTCATTCCATTTAAGACCATGATTTCCATTCACGAAACTATTCAGATTTCAATGTGTATGAGGGAGGGGAATCAATTAGACAAAAATGTAAGTCTGCAACATGCACTGAATACTATACTATCTGAAAGATAAAAACCACGTGATCATTTCATTAGATGCTGAGAAAGCATTTGACAAAATTCAACACCCCTTCATGATAAAAGTCCTGGAAAGAACAGGAATTCAAGGCCCATATCTAAACATAGTAAAAGCCATATACAGCAAACCAGTAGCTAACATTAAACTAAATTGAGAGAAACTTGAAGCAATCCCACTAAAATCAGGGACTAGACAAGGCTGCCCACTCTCTCCCTACTTATTCAATATAGTTCTTGAAGTTCTAGCCAGAGCAATCAGACAACAAAGGGAGATCAAAGGGATACAGATTGGAAAAGAAGAAGCCAAAATAACACTATTTGCAGATGATATGATAGTATATTTAAGTGATCCCAAAAGGTCAACCAGAGAACTATTAAACCTGATAAACACCTTCAGCAAAGTGGCTGGGTATAAAATTAACTCAAATAAATCAGCAGCCTTCCTCTACACAAAAGAGAAACAAGCTGAAAAAGAAATTAGGGAAACGACACCCTTCATAATAGTCTGAAATAATATAAAATACCTCGGTGTGACTTTAACCAAGCAAGTGAAAGATCCGTATGATAAGAACTTCAAGCCTCTGAAGAAAGAAATTGAAGATCTCAGAAGATGGAAAGATCTCTCATTCTCATGGATTGGCAGGATTAATATAGTAAAAATGGCCATTTTACCAAAAGCAATCTACAGATTCAATGCAATCCCCATCAAAATACCAAGCCAATTCTTCAGAGAGTTAGACAGAACAATTTGCAAATTCATCTGGAATAACAAAAAGCCCAGGATAGCTAAAACTATCCTCAACAATAAAAGGACTTCCAGGGGAATCACTATCCCTGAACTCAAGCAGTATTACAGAGCAATAGTGAGAAAAATCCATGGTATTGGTCAGAGGCAGACAGACAGACCAGTGGAATAGAATTGACGACCCAGAAATGAACCCACACACCTATGGTCACTTGAGTTTTGACAAAGGAGCCAAAACCATCCAATGGAAAAAGGATAGCATTTTCAGCAAATGGTGCTGGTTCAACTGGAGGTCAGCATGTAGAAGAATGCAGATCGATCCATGCTTATCACCCTGTACAAAGGTTAAGTCCAAGTGGATCAAGGACCTCCACATCAAACCAGATACACTCAAACTAATAGAAGAAAAAGTGGGGAAGCATCTGGAACACATGGGCACTGGAAAAAATTTCCTGAACAAAACACCAATGGCTTATGCTCTAAGATCAAGAATCGACAAATGGGATCTCATAAAACTACGAAGCTTCTGTAAGGCAAAGGACACTGTGGTTAGGACAAAACGGCAACCAACAGATTGGGAAAAGATCTTTACTAATCCTACAACTGAGAGAGGGCTTATATCCAAAATATACAAAGAACTCAAGAAGTTAGACTTTAATAACCCTATTAAAAAATGGGGTTCAGAGCTAAACAAAGAATTCACGGCTGAGGAATGCCAAATGGCTGAGAAACACCTAAAGAAATCTTCAACATCTTTAGTCATAAGGGAAATGCAAATCAAAACAACCCTGAGATTTCACCTCACACCAGTGAGCATGGCTAAGATCAAAAACTCAGGTGACAGCAAATGCTGGCAAGGATGTGGAGAAAGAGGAATACTCCTCCATTGTTGGTGGGATTGCAGACTGGTACAACCATTCTGGAAATCAGTCCTCAGAAAACTGGACATTGAACTACCTGAGGACCCAGCTGTACCTCTCTTGGGCATATACCCAAAAGATGCCCCAACATATAACAAAGTCACATGCTCCACTATGTTCATAGCAACCTTATTTATAATAGCCAGAAGCTGGAAAGAACCCAGATGCCCTTCAACAGAGGAATGGATACAGAAAATGTGGTACATCTACACAATGGAGTATTACTCAGCTATCAAAAACAATGACTTTATGAAATTCATAGGCAAATGGATGGAACTGAAAATACCATCCTGAGGAGGTAACCCAATCACAGAAAAACACACATGGTATGCACTCATTGATAAGTGGATATTAGCCCAAATGCTCGAATTACCCTAGATGCACAGGTCACATGACACTTAAGAAGGATGACCAAAATGTGAATGCTTCACTCCTTCTTTAAAAGGGGAACAAGAATACCCTTGGCAGGGAATAGGGAGGCAAAGTTTAGAACAGAGGCAGAAGGAACACCCATTCAGAGCCTGCCCCACATGTGGCCCATACATATACAGCCACCAAACTAGATAAGACGGATGAAGCAAAGAAGTGCAGGCCGACAGGAGCCGGATGTAGCTCTCTCCTGAGAGACACAGCCAGAATACAGCAAATACAGAGGTGAATGCCATTATTAAACCACTGAACTGAGAACGGTACCCTCGTTGAAGGAATCTTAGAAAGGCCTGGAAGAGCTTGAAGGGGCTTGAGACCCCATATGAACAATAGTGCCAACCAACCAGAGCTTCCAGGGATTAAGCCACTTCCCAAAGACTATACATGGACTGACCCTGGGCTCCAACTGCATAGGTAGTAATGAATAGCCTAGTAAGAGCACCAGTGGAAGGGGAAACCCTTGATCCTGCCAAGACTGAACCCCCATTGAACGTGGTTGTTGTGGGGGAGGGTGATAATGGGGGGAGGAGGGGGAGGGGAACACCGATAGAGAAGGGGGGGGGGAAGGGTTAGGGGGATATTGGTCTGGAACCGGGAAGGGGGAATAACAATTGAAATGTAAATAAGAAATACTCAAGTTAATAAAGTTGAAAAAAAAAAAAAGAACTACAGCCTTGTTAATTTCCTTCCAGATTAAAGGTTATCTTTCAGAGCATGAGGAAATTTGGGAGGAAGATTTTATTATAGATCCAATTTTTAACTCATGATTGCTATTAAGAACCAGAAATTTTGGATGACAGGTATTAGGGTTGTTGTTCATTCAGACCAAGGTAATGTGGGAGTGCATACAGTATTCCTGTTGCATTTAAATTGGTGTGTGGCATCCTGAAATTCAGACAAGGGTGTGCTCCGAACAAAGCAATAGGCAGAAACATCACTGCCAAGGTGCTAGGAAGGAAATTATCTTGCAAAGTTCTCCTCCCCAGTGAGAAAGATTGGAATGACTATAACATAATTCCTTGCTTCTGAAGTAGTTTCCATTGTATTGTTACCTTTGGCTTATTCTATAATCATTTATGTGTTTGTTTTATGTTTCTTCAATTTTCATGAAAAAATGTTATGGATATCTTTGCCTTTGTAACTTCCTACCTTTTTTTTTAACCAAACTTCTAATAAGAAAAAAGAATGATCAGCAAACAGCTGTGGAAATAAATTTATTCAAAACTAAGTATGCCCTCACATTCTCCAAGAGATTTATTATTAATTGTACATGTAGCCAAGGTGAACTTCCCAGGGATTATACTCAAATGTAATCACTTATAAATTAATCATAGCAATTATATTTTGAAGCTTTTACTTATAGAATCTTAGTTTGATATTTCTTGGATCAGCTAAGTCAACTGTATACCAGAATCTTACAGAAGTTTTAAAGATGGAGGTGCAACCAAAAAATCAATATCTCTCTCTCTCTCTCTCTCTCTCTCTCAAAAAAAAAAAAAAAAAAACCTTGACATTGAACCAAAACTTGCTTCCTTATCAGTTCCGTCTATTGATCCCAAGTCTGCCATATACATCATAAAATCCTAGAGATTTTTTTCCTGTAAGACTTCTCTTCAGATCTGAAAGTTGTCGCCATGTATATTTTAATCTCCACTTCAGTAAGTTGTTGGTTTTAACATACAAATCAATGTTCTTCATGTTATCCTAATTAAAGTTATCTGTCCTTTGGGCTTGTTCCCATGTTCCAGCCTTTGCTTCAAGATCAAACTGTACTCACATCTCATGTGTATCCCTTAGGTATTTTAGACACATTGCCTCACACCTACCTGCTAAGAAAATTTAACTGTAAACTGTTGCTCCAAAACAACTGAAATTAGAAAGGCTTAGCAGGTAGCATCAAAACATATCACTGTGACAGCCTAATTAATTATTAAATTTAATATTTACTTAAACATCATAACATATTTTTTTAATCTGTAGGTTACTTTTATTTTAAAATCTCATTTAAAATCTTTCATCCAATGGCTGAAATGAGTTCTGGCCATAATTTGAATGACATATTAGAACTGACTCCAAAAGCAAAAGTCATAAATACATGGAAAAACGCAATCTGTATTTTTATCAGTTATTTACATTTTAAACAAAATGTAAAAGTTAAAGGCATCAATACAGGGTTAAAGTCGATAAATGGCCCCTAAGCTACAAAGTGAAATTTTCATCAGAATTATCTAAGGGATACAGGATAAAGGTAGGTGTTCCAAGGCCCACATGAGTCCATTAACCAGGTAGTCTAACATATTAGAGTTTGTAATTGGCAAATTTTCCCCAATTACTAATTTTTTTACTTCCAACTTATAATGTAATTAATCCTTTGTCCAGCAAGCTGACATTTGAGTCATTTTCTAGTTCCTAATCAGCCAGTACTCCTGTTAATACTAGGGTACCCCAAGTGCAGATCATATTCAACAAAGCAACACCCCTATTAACTTTGTTAACAATGAAATTTCCAGAAAAATAAGTTTATCCAAAGAAAGCCCTCCCTATAATTTCCACTAAATAGTCAAAGAACCATTCATTTCAACTTCTTCTTTCTTCCTTCCAGCTTGAATTCTCTGAGACACATATTGGAACACTTCTGCCTTGACTGCAGAAAGCAGAGAAATACATGTGGAAGAGTGAAACCACCTATAAATGTATCCCTAGAGTTAAGGTGCTCTGCTACAAGACCCCTGGGTGACGGAAGTGTCACTCCGTGGTCCACTTGAACAAATGGAAAATGGAAGTGTCTTTTCAAAGACCAAAGCAAGGTGTGCTTATATGTTTCACTATTGGTAGATTTCAGCTAGTCATCTTTCTAAAAATGTTTCCAGTACCAGCTGTGCTTTAAATGGTCTTCAAAGGTGATGCAGTCTCCCTAGCCACTACTGAGACAAGACTAGAAGTCAACACTTGCAGAGTTCAATAAATATTAATGAATTTGCATGCAAAAAAAATCCCTCTAGCCTTTCCCAAACCATTGCTCAAGATGGTGGAGGGGCAGGTTCTGTTGCTGGATGGCCATGGCCATCTTCTGGGCTGCCTGGTGGCCACTGTGGACAAACAAGTACTGCTGGGCTGGTAGGTGGTGGTTATACACTCTGAGGGCATCAACATTTCTGGAAATCTCTACAGAAATGAGTTAAAGTATCTGTCCTTTCTCTAAAAGCAGATGAACATCAACACCTCTCGAGGCCCTTACCACTTGCGACCCCCAAGCTGAATTTTTTGGCTCAGTATTCAAGGCATGCTACCCCCCAAGAACAAGATAGGCCAGGCTGCCCTGAAAGGTCTCAAGGTGCTGGATAGGGTCCCTCCACCCTATAACAAGTTTGCTTACCTGGGGCATCTGGCTGAAGAGGTCAAGTGGAAGTACCAGGCAGTGATAGCCACTCTGGATGAGAAACGGAAGGGAACAGCCAAGATCCACTATCGGAAGAAGCAGCAGCTCTTGAAGCTATGAAACCGGCAGAAAACATGGAGAAGAAAATCAACAAGTTCACAGAGGTCTTCAGGAAGAACATTCAGCATATCTGCATTTTGTGTCATTTCCTACATGAAATGAAATTCTAAACACAGTTGATTCTCATCTGATAAAAACATTGAAAAAGATAAAACATTTGTCATTGTAAAACTGCTCATAAAAATAAAAATAGCAATTTCATTGCTACAACTTCAATGAAACCAAGTGTATTTATCTAATGCCTTGATACAGGAATAAAGAGGAGGGGAAGGAGAAGGAGGAGAGGAGGAGGAGGAGGAGGAGGAGGAGGAGGAGGAGGAGGAGGAGGAGGAGGAGGAGGAGGAGGAGGAGGAGAAAATCTTAGGGATGATTTTAATACTAGATTTTCCAGCCTATCTGTCCTTTTCTAAAAATGAACTGAGTAGAGAACTTAGAGACAACTTTGGCAACAGAAATTGACATCATCTCGGACTCTTCAGAAAGAAACACAAAATAAACACTGGCCACATGCCTGGGCCGTATAAAGATTGGACCCGGTTCTGTATAATGATGGAATGTTCAACACGCTCAAGCAATTCTGCTATAGATTAGCAAAGATTAGAAGAGATATTTATATTGATGTTTCTATAACCATAAACTCACAGAAAAGAGAAAGAAGCCAAATGTAACAGCGTTTTGGAAACTGGGGGCCTTTGAGCAAGTGACAACTTGTACATCGAAGAAGAAAGAACAAAGCTCTCATTTAGCCATGGGTAAAATGGAGAACAACCTGACTGGCACTGATGTTCAAAATCAAGAAACCAGAGCTAGGGAAGACCTGTGTGGGTGAGGGGTAATGGAGAGGCACATGAAGAACATTGCCTTATATTTCAGACTCACATCATGCTGGAGGATGATTCCCCATAGAGAAGGTGTAGAAGTGCAGCTACCTCACTGCAAAGCTGAGAACCTCCTGGTAGGTCTGATGATTGGCTGCTCTACTGCGAGTTTTTATCAACTTAATGAGAACTAGAGTCACCTGGGAAGAAGGACTTCAACTGAAAGACAGCCTTTATCACCTTGGCCTGTGAGCATGTCTGTAAAATATTTTCTTGATGGCTAATTGATTTAAAAGGGCCTCATCCACTATGGGTTGCACATACATAAGTAAATGAATCTGCGTTGTCTAAGAAACATAAGCCAGTTGTTGGGGAGGTAACAAGCAGCATCCCTGCATGGTTTCTGCCTCAGTTCCTGATTGAGCTCCTAGTCTTAATCCAACAAATCCTTCTCCTTTCCTTGTTGCTTTTTGCCCATTGTATTTGTTACAGCAACAGAATCAATCTAGAACAGATTCCAAGTTCAGCCTCATTATTCTCCAAAAGAAGCTGAAAACTCTCTAGGAAACGAGATCTACGTAATAGAAAAGATCCAAAGACACCAATTCCACACTTGGTGCTTTAATAGCCAGATCGCCAGCAAAAAAGTAGTCTGATGCTCTGAACTCTGATTCTGTGTTTCCAGCTCCAATTCTTATACAAGCAGAGGGGAGCCACTAGTCATCTCTGGAAAGCCTCTAGGACATGGTGGGAGATAAGGAGGGAGGAAGGCAGAAAGAGACCACCTGAGAAAAAGAAGAAATTTCAAAAGAAATATCCTAGGGGCTAGAGAGATGGTTCAGTCGGCACAATAACTGTCACAGAGCCCGAGGCGTAGTGTTCAGGTCCCTAGAAAAAGTCAGAAATGGTGCTTTGAATCCCTCTAATTCTACCGCTGGGAAGGCAAGTACAAAGGGATTCCCAGAGCTCGCTGGCCAGATATTCTCAAACAATTGATGAGCTGTAGGTTCAGTTGGTGGCTTTGTCCCCAAAAGTAAGGTGGAGGTGATAGAGGAAGATGCCAATATAAACCTCTTGTCCCCACAAACACACAGACATGCGCACACAACTTACACTTGCAAAGTGCACATGTGTAAATACACACAAAGAGAACACACATGCACAACTTAAAGTAATATCCCAAGAGAAATAAAAGTATTGTATCTGAGTAACAAGACTATAATGGTCTAATAAGGAATATTTATGGTTGTAATTTTTATACCTTCTAGTATAGGAGCCCTTAATATATTTTAAAAATATTGAAAATCCTGAAAAGCTTTTTTTTTTTTTACTGTGTTTATGCCTATTGGTTTCTTCATAGGAGAGCTTAAAAAAACCTGCTAAGTAAGTATTTGCAGAATAGTCAGTATATTAAACAAAATACTTAATATATAACACAAATAATGCATTACTATGAAGAAATCACAAACTCAAAACAAAAAAATAAAATGTGCTGCTTGTGCCTTTGTTTTACATTGTTTTCCAGATCTCTGTAGCATCAGGCTTAATAAAAGCAAGCTGGTCTCTGTGTCAGCGTCTGTACTCTCTCTATTGTGATACCACATGTGAGGTCATCTCTGGAAAACTCTGTGCTCAGAAGAAGAGTTATAAAGAAACAACCATCGCAAAACTACTGTGGTACTGTTTTGCTTCATTGACTCTTTGAAAACTAGCAGATCTTGATAACTAAAAGCGAAGACTTGGGATAAGGAACGTTAAAAAAGGAAAGATTTAGAAAAAATAAAAAGACAAACTAGTAGGGGGGTAAAACTAATTTTTAAAGGACAATGTCACTCAACTAACAAAAGGAATCTCAAACTGAGCTGGAAACCATTATAATGCTACGACAGGGTGACTTGAGATCTTGGCAAAGCTGATGTAATGTGTTCCAGACCAAAGTTTGGTCAAATGCTGAAGTGAACAAGACTTGCACAAGGTCACATCAGATACAGGCATTTCTGAAATGAAGCTGAAGAAAATACCATTCATGTAGGAGGAAAAATAGGTCATACCAGAAGCAACAGGAAAAAGAAACTTCAAAGTTCTCAAAAACAAGTCTAGAATCGAAAGGCTATTAAACAATGGCCTCAAAATCCTGCAGGATAATTACAAACAAAAAATGTTGAAATACAAGATGTCTGGAAAGCTTTTTCATGCATCCATTTTCAGAAAATGTGCTCAATGAAACAAGTCCTTCACCACACACAAAAGCAGGAAGACAGCAACAAAAGGCCCAGGAGAAAAAGAAAGGGGGAGACCCAGCTTAGGACAGGGACAGAAAGAATGCCCAGGCTTCCTGTGTAAAAGTTGGTCACAGGTGCCAAGGACAATGTCTCCAAAATGTAGGCCTGAGAAGAAGGTCCAGGCAAAGAACACACTGAGATAATGGTGACCAGGCTTGGGATTAAATCAATGTTGCCTTAGTGGAAAATTAATCAAATTTGCAAAACATGAGGCATTATGAAAGATAATTGGGGCACAAGACGAAGAAGAAATTGTGATCATGGATCACTAACAGCAGCACAAACTTGCCTCTACATAGTCTTAATAATAAGAGATCTAACAAAATTATGAGTATTAAGACAAGCAAGTGAGGGGAGGCAAGTGTGGTTGTGTGAAGCAAGATGAGAGAAAAAGAAAAACTAATGTTTCAACTTCCATGATAACAATTCAATAGGTCTTATCTAAAGGAGATTTTTAAAGTTATAATACAAACATGAAATTCACACACATGGAAATAAATTACAAAGACTGACCTAAATATATTTAAAAAGGAAGCCTCTATGGAGAGGTAATAATGCTATATTTTAATCCCAGAGTATCATGGCTGCTTAGCTGACTCTTTAATCATGTATGCACTTGACTATAACACATTTGCTTAAAATGTTGAACATGTTTTAAAAGCAAAGTAATACAATACATCAACTATGAAGAATTGGGTCCAAAGAAAGCTGGTGTAACTTTCTCATCTTGATGGATCCTCTTAAGCATTTGAGCATTTCAGCCACTTGCTCACATTTGTCACAGAACAAGATTATATTTGGTTCCTCAAAGAAGTCTAAAAATCTAAGATAAAACTAGCTTCCCTGGTCTATGCTCTCTATAGCAATGCATGTTTGCCAGGTAATACAAGTTTGACCATCTAAACACTTGGAGAAATATCTTCTAAGCTAATTGTTTGCCAAGGGAATCTTGCGATTGCTACACACCCTAGAACTACTGGTGCGAAGATAGATGTATGCTAAGCTCAGAGTCAGTCTTGTGTGCAGCTTCTTAAGGATCAAGACAACGAAGTTTCATTGCATGGCACCTAGGTCAAGACATGGAATCACATCTATGTGTCTTGAGTTCCAGCACACTGCAACTGCTGCCTTCACTGCTGTATTTCCTCACATATGCTGATGGGAATGAAACAGGAAAGGAAATCTGCCAAACTTAAATGCCAGCCCAGATATTTCCGCACTTATTATAGGAACAGTCAATGCATCCAATGGTGATAATTCAGTATCAGTTCTGCCACAGCCTAATGTTTAGAAGATACATTCAGCAAATATTCATCAAGTGTCTATTTTGCCTCAGGACTTCCGCTTTCAGAAAATATGGTATGTGTATATTTAGCTTGGATACATGCTTGAACTATTTCTTTTTTTTTTTTCATTTTTTTTTTTTATTAACTTGAGTATTTCTTATGTACATTTCGAGTGTTATTCCCTTTCCGGTTTCCGGCAAACATCCCTTCCCTCCCCCTTCCTTATGGGTGTTCCTCCCCACCCTCCCCCATTGCCGCCCTCCCCGACAGTCTAGTTCACTGGGGGTTCAGTCTTAGCAGGACCCAGGGCTTCCCCTTCCACTGGTGCTCTTACTAGGATATTCATTGCCTATGAGGTCAGAGTCCAGGGTCAGTCCATGTATAGTCTTTAGGTAGTGGCTTAGTCCTTGGAAGCTCTGGTTGCTTGGCATTGTTGTACATATGAGGTCTCAAGCCCTTCAAGCTCTTCCAGTTCTTTCTCTGATTCCTTCAACGGGGTCCTATTCTCAGTTCAGTGGTTTGCTGCTGGCATTCGCCTCTGTATTTGCTGTATTCTGGCTGTGTCTCTCAGGATCGATCTACATCCGCTCCTGTCGGTCTGCACTTCTTTGCTTCATCCATCTTGTCTAATTGGGTGGCTCTATATGTATGGGCCACATGTGGGGCAGGCTCTGAATGGGTGTTCCTTCAGTCTCTGTTTTAATCTTTTGCCTCTCTCTCCCTGCCAAGGGTATTCTTGTTCCCCTTTTAAAGAAGGAGTGAAGCCTTCACATTTTGATCATCCGTCTTAAGTTTCATTTGTTCTAGGCATCTAGGGTAATTCAAGCATTTGGGCTAATAGCCACTTATCAATGAGTGAATACCATGTATGTCTTTCTGTGATTGGGTTAGCTCACTCAGGATGATATTTTCCAGTTCCAACCATTTGCCTATTTAATTTCATAAAGTCGTTTGTTTTTGATAGCTGAGTAATATTCCATTGTGTAGATGTACCACATTTTCTGTATCCATTCCTCTGTTGAAGGGCATCTGGTTCTTTCCAGCTTCTGGCTATTATAAATAAGGCTGCGATGAACATAGTGGAGCACGTGTCTTTTTTATATGTTGGGGCATCTTTTGGGTATATGCCCAAGAGAGGTATAGCTGGATCCTCAGGCAGTTCAATGTCCAGTTTTCTGAGGAACCTCCAGACTGATATCCAGAATGGTTGTACCAGTCTGCAATCCCACCAACAATGGAGGAGTGTTCCTCTTTCTCCGCATCCTCGCCAGCATTTGCTGTCACCTGAGTTTTTGATCTTAGCCATTCTCCCTGGTGTGAGGTGAAATCTCAGGGTTGTTTTGATTTGCATTTCCCTGATGACTAAAGATGTTGAACATTTCTTTAGGTGTTTTC
This sequence comes from Rattus rattus, assembly GCF_011064425.1. NCBI lineage: Eukaryota > Metazoa > Chordata > Mammalia > Rodentia > Muridae > Rattus > Rattus rattus. Next base: position 49,919,374 of record NC_046165.1, on the reverse strand, counting down.
TCAGCCATTCGGCATTCCTCAGCTGTGAATTCTTTGTTTAGCTCTGAACCCCATTTTTAATAGGGTTATTTGTCTCCCCGCGGTCTAACTTTTGAGTTCTTTGTATATTTTGGATATAAGGCCTCTATCTGTTGTAGGATTGGTAAAGATCTTTTCCCAATCTGTTGGTTGCCGCTTTGTCCAGACCACAGTGTCCTTTGCCTTACAGAAGCTTTGTAGTTTTATGAGATCCCATTTGTCGATTCTTGATGCTTGAACTATTTCTATGTATTGGGCATAACATTGTAGCAAATGGTCTCTGTTCTTTCCATTAAATTCTACCTTGCATTGCCTGTCTGTATTCATCATCCATGCTATTCTGTAAGAAAACCAGAGCCATTCAGTGCCTAGAAAGAAATCAGATTTCCCATGAACAGTGGCAGAGTTGCCAGCCCTGCACTTTTCAAAGGCTTTCCTTTATCTCGTACAGTGCATACGCAGCTATGCTGGAGGAGCCCCCTGGTAGCTGGACTGAAAGAGAATGAGGTAAAGCATGAGGAACAGAACACACGGACATCCTCTCAGTCACTTCTACTCTCTATCATTGGGAGAAAGACATGACAGGTCCTCTACCACACAGATGCATCCGTGAGTGATTGCAAACAAGAAATAAATTAGGTCCTTTCATAATGGTGGGTGGGATGAGACCTGAGAAGTTCACTGCTATGCAAGGCAGAGACGATATAAGGAAAACAGAAAACCATTGAGGTCTGAAGTGAACGACCTAGCTGTAAGGATCAGTTCTTGGTCACAAAATAGAAATATTGATATCTATTTTTTAATGTTCATACCTATTTTCGGGGCTGTTTGAAGTATAAAATAAAACATAGACCTCCCTAAAGCTGTTGTCCTATCAGGCATCAAGACCAAAAGGCAGGTCAGTCCCCCTTCTCTGTGGAGAGTGTGCTGGAGCGGACATAAGGTCAGCGAATCTAGACATTCTCTACACAAGAACTGAGCAGACAGATCCAAAAGTGACAGTCTTGCCAGGACAGGTTAGCGACATTTCTTCTCCATTCTCAAAGTGTCCATGAAGACTGTAAAAAGAAGGATGGTGGAAGAAATTAAGGAAGGAAGGAAGGAAGGAAGGAAGGAAGGAAGGAAGGAAGGAAGGAAGGAAGGAAGGAAGGAAGGATAGTTTCCCTTAGAATCATCAGCAGGAACGCAGCCCTGCCAATACCCTGCTTTAGCTCGGTGAGTTATTTTCAGATTGTTGAACCACATGATAATGAAATTCTGTTGTTTAAGGTGCAACAAACATGTCCACATCCAAATCACTGATATCTGTGATTATGTTATTCCATAACAGCTGGGACCTGACTACTGTGCTTAGATGTATGCTCTCTAGAGAATATCTTGGACTACCTAAGTGGGCCAGCTCTAATCACAATTATTAGAGAGAAGTGGGAGGCTCAGATCTGATAATGGGAAAGGCTGAAGTGATGCTGTCATTGGATGAGAGCCACAAGCCAGCAAATGTGGGTAATATTAAAAGCCAGAAGGAGGCAGAAGAGGAAGAGAATGAAGAGGGGCAAGGAAAGAGGGAAGGAAGGAAGGAAGGAAGGAAGGAAGGAAGGAAGGAAGGAAGGAAGGAATAGTTTTCCTTAGAAGCATCAGCAGAAATGCAGCCCTGCCAAATGCTTTAGCTCAGTGAGATATTTTCAGATTGTTGAACCACATGATAACGAAATTCTGTTGTTTAAGGTGGAAGTTACTGAGACATCATTACACCAGCCCCTGGAAACACACTCCACTCACATTCTGATCACCCTCTGGCCTGCTTCATCTCCTGTGAGTTTCAAAGCAATGATAGATGCTTCAGTTGGGCCTCGGCTCATTCTATCACCTTTCCCAGTAGGTGGCCCTCCACAAAGCATATGCTGCTCTCTGACCTGCTCTGCTATAACTTTTTAAAATGCCACCCCCACGAAGAGTGGGTTGGACGTGTCTGCAGTCTTTTACTGCTTCCTATGTCTAGGTGAGTAAGCCCAATTTTGAAGACATGTTTCTAAAACGTGCTAGGAACAACAAAGGTAAGCCATGCTCCCAAGTCTGGCTCCTCTGAGTGATCAAGCTGATATTTTCGTCTCCATCTGTCTCCTTTAGCTCCAAAGTGATTCAGAAACCAGGAAAAGAGTATCTAGTTTAGGCATTTAAACTCAAAAGCTGTACCAGAGAGCAGAATGAAACTTGGTCCCAAAGAGGAAGCAGAACAGAGTCCAGCAGTTGTTTAGCTTTGAGGAAGATTCAGACTACTGCTGTGGAAAGGGAGAGTGTCTCACTGAAGCTGACATCCATAACGCTCACCCAGAGGTAGTAGGGAAGCAAGCTCCTGAGATCTACCCCATCTCTGTTGACACTGGAGGCATACTAGGACAAGCCATAGACCACAGGTGAGGTAGCTGGCCATGTGTTCTTCAAGCCATTAGAAACAGGGAGGGGCTGCAGCTGGCATTTGAGATCCCACCTCATCAAAGACAAGAGTCCACCCTGCTTACAGGTAAGATAAGTCCACATTCTGTGTCCAAAACCTGATTTTCTTCAAAGCTAGGCAAAATACTATAAGAACTTGAGGTGGTACTTTTAGGCTTCCAGAGAAGGGAAAGCAGTTGCCCTCCTACTTCCCAGTAAATTTTTCACCAATGAATCTGTCATTAAAATTCTATTTTAAACCACAAAGAGCATTATTGAGAGCAAAAATAAACACGCATAGCAGTTCTTCGGGGGTCTGATACTATTGATTTTTTTTCCCTATGCAGAAATGAATCTCCCTTGACTCAGAACCATATGACATTAGTAGGAGATATTTATCACGCTCTCCATAGGCATGAGGCTAACAAAAGTTTCATATTTTCACTTCATTTTAATTTATTTTCCAGTCAGAAGGAAGAAGAACATATTGACAAGAAATTGGGAACATATTGATGGCAATTATCAATCATTGCACAAAATTGGAATGTGGATTGGTGGCTGGAGAAGTTGTCTCAAGAGATGCTAAGGTTCAGCACTTTTTTCCATTTATTTATGTATTTACTTACTTACTTACTTATTTACTTACTTACTTCACATTCCAATATACATCAGCCCTCCCTTTCCTCCTAGTCCCCACCTCACACATCTCCTCCCTGAATCGCCCCATCCCCTTCTCCTCTGAAAAGGGACAATCCCCTCCCCCCAGTAATACCCACCCTGGCACATCAAGCCACTGAGGACTAGGTGCATCCTATCCCCTCCCACTGAGATCAGACCAAGTGGCCCAGTTAGGGGAAAGGGAGCCACAGGCAGGAAACCGCTCAAGGATAGGCCTGGCTCCATTTGTTGGGGGACCCTCATCAAGCTGCGCACCTGCTTCATATGTGTGCACCTGTGGTGGAAGTGGGAGGGGTAGGTCCAGACAATGCTTGCTCTTTGTTTGGTGGTCCAATCTCTGGGAGCCCCCAAGAGTCTAGGTTAGTTGACTCTGTTGGTCTTCCTGTGGAGTCCCTATCCTCTCAGGGTTCCTCAATCCTTCCCCCAACTCTTCCAAAAGACTCCCTCAGAGGCTGTGGGTCTCTGCATCTCTTTTCCATTGGCTGCTGGATAGAGCCTCTCAGAGAACAGAATTCTATGCTAGAATTCTGCCTGTAAGCATAACAGAGTATCATTAATGGTGTCAGAACTTGGTTCTTATGCATGGGATAGGTCTCAAGGTGGGCCAGTCATTGGTTGAGCATTTCCTCCATCTCTGCCCCATCTTTGTCCCTGCACATTTTATAGGCAGGACACATATTGGGTCAAGGTTTTGTGTGCCCATTGATGTCTTTATCCCTTCACTGGGAGTAGTGCTTATCTACAGGAGGTAGCCACTTAAGGCTCCATCTTCCCAACTGCTTGAAATCTCAGCTAAGATCACCCACATAGACCACCTTTCCCCCACTGGTGCCCAGGTCTCTGGCATGTACTAGAGATACCCAGCTCTACCCACTGCTGATTTCCATTCTCTCTCCCCTGTTTCCCTATACCTATCTCCCCCTGCCCTGTCCCCCTCCCCATCCACTCTCCCACACACCTCCTATAAAAGACCCTGACTATCACCATTCCTGACTTTAAGCTGTACTAGAGCAATAGTAATACAAACTGCATGTAAGGAGTATAGAAAAAGACAGGTTGGTCAACAGAATCAAATCAAAGACCCAAAAATATACCCACATCCTACAGACAATTGATTTTTGACAAAGAAGCCAAAACCATACAATGAAAAAGGGAGAGCTTCTTCAATAAACAGTGCTGGTCTAACTGCATGTCTGAATGTAGAAGTATTCAAATAGATCCATATTCATCACCCCACAAAACTCAAGTCCAAATGGATCAAGGACCCCAACATAAAACCACATGCACTAAATCTAATAGAACAAAAAAAATGGGCAATAGACTTGAACTCATTGGTACAGGAGACAACTTCCTGAACAGAACACCCTTAGCTCAGGCTAAGATCAACAATTAATTAATGGGATCTCATGAAACTGAAAAGCTTCTATAAGTCAAAGGACACTTTTGATAGGACAAAACTACAGCTTACAGATTGGGAAAAGATCTTTATCAACCCTACATCTGACAGAGAGCTAATATCCAAAATATATAAAGAACTCAAAATATAGAAAGTTAGACACCAACAACCCAAGTAAACCAAATTAAAAATGGGGCACAGAGCTAAATAGAGAATTCTCAACAGAGGACCTCTAATGGCCAAGAAGCACTTGAAAAATGTTCAAAGTCCTTAGTCATCAGGGAAATGCAAATCAAAATGACCCTGAGATTCCACCTTACACCATTCAGAATGGCTAAGATCTAAGGCTCAAGGGACAGCTCATGCTGACAAGGATGTGGAACAAGGGGAACACTCCTCCATCACTGGTGGGATTGCAAACTGGTACATCACTCTGGACGTCAATTTGGTGGTTTCTTGGAAAACTGGGAATACTTCCTCCTCAATACCCAGCTATACAATTGGTGGGCACATACCCAAAAAAGATACTCCACCATCCAACAAGGGCACAGGTCAACTGTGTTCACAGAAGCCTTATTTGTAACAGCCAGGAACTGGAAACAATCCAGATGTCCCTCAACTGAAGATCGGATAAAGAAAATGTGGTTCATTTTCACTACTAACCAGCTATTAAAAAACAAGGACATCATGAAATTTCCAGGCAAATATATGAAACTAGAAAATATCACCCTGAGTGAGGTAACCCAGACCCAAAAGGACATGCATGATATGTACTCACTTATTATGAATTTTAGTCATAAAGTAAAGAATGCCCATGCTACACTCCACAGACCCAAAGAAACCAAATAACAAGGAGGGCCCAAGGGAAGAATCTTTCTCAAAGGGGGAAATAAAAAATTACCAAAAAAAAAAACAAAAAACAAACAAAACAACAACAACAACAAAAACCAGCCCTTATATTTAAGAGCATCCAGAGGGAGTCTCGGCCACTCAAATAGAGGATCAAAGACAATTGCATGACATCAGAAGGCAGCAAGCAGCCAATCTAGGAAACAGGTACCTGTTGCCTCCCTCTCCCTGCCTTTGCTGATCTCAGCTTTAGAAACAAAGCTAATTCAAGCCAGAAAAATTATCAAGGGGCTTTAGGAACAGGTGCTCGTGGAAGGTGAATTCAGAGTCCCCGGGGATGAAGATGAAGAAGAAGACCTTAGTGATTGTCTGCAATGACATGGGGGTAGTGGTGGGTAAGAAGGGTGGGAGGGAGAATTAGTCCCACCCAGGAAACGGAAGGAACAACCTAATTCTCGCTTGTTTCTGTTTCCAGAGTTTCAATTTCTATTCCCCAAATTGTAAATTCTGAAGTTGTATTTAGACAGACACTATGATAATATGGCGACGCACAAGTATTTTCTTTACCTCTGAGCAAAACGTAAGCATTTTCAGTTTGACTTGATGTATGACAGAAAAGTCTTACTATAGAAGGAACAATTACAGGGTACCCCCCAGTTCTCAGATGAATAGAGAAGGATTTACTCCATCTTCATTTACAAGACTAAGTCTGTAGTTAGAATAATGTGGTGCTGAGGAGACTGGGGGAAGAAGGTTTCTTTATTTTTCTACAAACTTAAGTGAGAATAAGACTCTGGGTACAATTCCTTCTGCCGAAAGTCCACGTGTAGTGATATGTACAGTAAAGCCTTTACATCAGGCTTTGAGCAGATACTTAGGCAAAACCTTTGCTCTGTCTGATTAATCAGTAGAGGTTGAAAATTTGTTTTGAAACTGTTTGAACCTTGAAGAAATGTTGTCTCTCTGGAAAGTTTGCACTTTGCGCTACATGAGAGCTTGCAGCTGCACAAATCCTAGACCTAAGACACACCTGGCAAAGTTGAAGTCCTTTCTTTTGATTATGGCTAGCCCTGGCCAAAAAGGACTGAAATTTGTGTGGGGTGTCTGCTCTCTTGGGCACCCAAGGGCAAGATAACCTTAATAGTTGGAACTTTTCCCAGATCCAATTAATTTTGGGTAATGATTGAATAAAAGTAAGAGGAGTGAACTAGTCAGGGTCAGTGGTTTATTTTACAAGAAGGCTGAACCCCTCTTGTCCTTCAGAAAATGAAGGCTTAGCATCTTGACGAGCTTCTCTTTCTACTGTGAAACATAAGGCCAACAGCAACCAATGTTCATGGGGTTGACTTTCAGAATGCTGATGATATTGGAATTTCTCAAAGAAAAGCATGAAAACTTTATGACATATTTTAACTTTTTAAAGGGGCCAGAAAAGGGAGCTGGATTTCCTGGGACTGGAGTTTGTGGGTACTAAGAACTGAACTTCTATTCTCTAAAAAAATAGCATGTGATTTTTAAAACACTGCCCAATCTTACAGCCCCTAGTATACATTTTAACCCTACAAAAACATATAATGTGTTTGCTAAATTCCTCATCTAGCCTAGTGCACTACTGAGCACTTAAACTGTGCAAGGCACTGGATTGAACTCAGAACACAACATTGAGACATATCAAAGAGGCTGTCTGTTACGCTGCTCAGAATCCATATAAACATATATGTGTGTATAAATCTTACATGTATAGGTATATATTTTCATTTCCTGCTTAATAAAAGTTGTCAGTATAACCTCCCAAGTGGAATGGCCACTGTCCCTGTTTAAGGTACTAATTTTATTCCGAAGGCTCCAACTCGGTGCACTAATCAACTCCGAACACTCTACTCTCTCTTTCATAAGCTACTCTGTTGGACCTCAGGGCCCACATGGATATGTGCAGACCATAGACACTCGGTCTCCAGCACCCAGGACAGACAGATTGTAATAAAGCTCTAACCCAGACAGAAGGGTGTCTGTGTGAGCTCCTTTAGTCTGAAGGCATGTGAGTTACTGTATAAAATGTGTTCCTGGGCTTTCAATTGCTCCTTATTGGAAAAGACATGCTGAAATAAAACCGTAATATGAAATTACCTTCACCTCCTCTTACCATGTAGACATTGTTCTAATAACTCATTTATATTATAAATTTCAAAATGATCTAACTATGACTGGATTTTTAAAGTGACTTCATCGCAGAATTTTTTTTTCAAAAGTCTTGGTCAAGGTTCCAGAGCCTTCTCACTGAAAAGAAATTCAGTCAAATAATGACAGCAAGCAGAAATGCTTTAAAACCCTTTCCTACCACCTCCAAGATATAGGAATTTGTTTCCTCAAAACAGAATTATTAGAGTCCAGAAATATGCTCACTTCCTTTTTTTATTTTCAGCTAAAAGACTGGAAGCCTGATTACTTTTAAATTTCGATTTATATTTCATACTTAAAATTTAGGGAAGTTTTGAGTAGATAAGTACCTCTTACCATTCCCTCCTTGACAACTGGGAAGTTGGCTGCAAGATTGTGTCTCTAAGACGGGTACACTTTCTTTTATATTTATACACACACACACGCTTATGGTTCCCCACTAAGGGTCTCCCTGTTCCCTTGGGTAGTAGAGTTTACCCTTTGACTTATCTTAATTTCTTTTCTCTTGTTCCTTTTGGGATAGGTGGAAATTGAGAACTAGAAATTGAACCTGAGGTTTCAAGTGTGCAAGGCAAGTGCTCTCCCAATGAGCTATAGCCTGAGATTTCTTTTTTGAGATGTGGGCTCACTATGTTCCAGAGGCCAAACTTAAACTCAGTCTGTGGCATCCTCCTGACTCAGTCTCCCAAGTGGCTGGGTTAGAGATACTATCATCAGGCCTACTAGCTTTTCCTTGTCCCATCCGTACTTGTCCCCACCGACCCCTGACATTGCTATTTTATTAACGCTTGTGGCTAGGGTCTTTTCTGACTAATGAAATATAAACAGCTGGTAACTTTCAAATGTATCATGCAAGTCTTCACTCAGGAAAGTATGAGATAATCAGAAAAATATGAGGAATTTTTCATTGCTACTCACTGTATATCAACTCCCAGTTTATGGATAATAAAAATCCTTGCTTTTGGAATGTGATGATATTCTGTGTCAAAATGAACTGCTGGGCAAAATATCTAAGGTTTACTTCATCGTCTCTTTATGAGGTTTTATTTCTATTGCAGTTTGCTTCTCTGTTACTCTGATCAAAGCCCTGAAGACCAAAAACACCTTGGAGAGGAAAGGGTTCATTTCATCTTATACTTCCAGCACATCATTGAGAGAAGCCAGGGCCAGCGCTCAGGGCAAGCACCTGGATAAGAAACACTGCTTGCTGCTTTACTCTCCGGCTTACTCATAGGCTCATGCTCAGGTAACTTTCACACAGCCCAGGACCACTTATGTAGGAATGATGGCACCTCTGGTGGGCCGGGTCTTCTCATATCAACTGTCATTTAAGGCAGTCCCTCACAGATGCAGCCAATGACTCAGTGGCATTATAGCAGAAATAGATAAATAATAATCCCCCCAAACAAGAACATTAATGAGAACCTACTTCAAATAAGTGTAATAGAAAGAATCAAACTATCATCGTGGGACATGAAACATGGACATTTGTATAAGGTGGTATTTTGAACTCTGATGATTGGAAAAACATTTTTAGGAATGATGCCAGACCTAGACAGAGACAGAGACAGAGAGAGATGCCACATGAAGACTTGGTGAACCACGAGAATAACTGACTAGAAATAGAGAATGGGAAAGAATGTAGTCTGCAACCAGAAAAAAAAGTTTATTCATTTATTATGAAATAAAGTCATAACTCAAGTTCCTTCCTGAAGAGCTCGAAGGAAAAGCACATCAAGACAGGGAGGGAGATTGCATGGACAGATCCTGATAGCCTGGGGAATAAACAAGGGGAGAAGGCTGTGACTGGTTTTTTGGGGGCTTTTATTGTTTGTTTGTTTTGGTTTTTTTGTTGTTGTTGTTTTTTAACATTTTCTTGTGGGACAATGGATCATGCTGGGAAACTTGGTAAGGTTGAGTGGGTTCAGAAGCCCCAGCACTTCATACCAGAGGACAGTAGAAGCTTTGCCTGCTGCCTGACCAGGCCTCTGTAGAGAGGATCTTAGTGGCAGTGTCCCAACCCCCTCCACACGCAGATGAGGCATCCCTAACATCTCAGACCAAGCCAATAGAAAGCATCTGCTGTCAGACCTTAACCCACCCCAAACTGTGTCCAGAAGGATTGTGGATCATAGGAGAGCTTCTGTCATGTAAGAGCTGTAACGCTTCCTGGGGAAGAGACCTCTTTCCCAAAGCTTTCACCCCTGGAAGCTGCCTGGGCCCCCAGTCACTTCCCATCAGTGAGCAACCGAGCCACTACACTTCCTCTGCTAGTCATCCCTCCTGCCTCTCTCCCCTCCCTCTCTGCATTGAAGCAGTGGTGGGACTCCCCTCTCCCCTTCAGAGAGCACAGTGCCCTCCATGCACAGCTTCCAGTATACACACTGGTATTTTCTAAATTCCCCATAACCTTCAGAGGAATTAAGTAGAATAAAATGTTGTTTATAAACTTCCACTCAGCATAGTCTCAGACACTTATTAGTCTTCACAACCTCTCTGAATTGTATCTTGCAACAACCCCAGAGGTACAAGCAGCTCTGTTGCCAGTGCTTAAGACAAAAATCTGAGTTCAATATCAAGAAATAGACCAGGAAATTTTGAAAACCTTTGGCATGTGAGTCAGAACTGACTCAGAACAAGGAAAGTATGTACAAGTAACACACACACACACACACACACACACACACACACAAACACACACAGAGAGAGAGAGAGAGAGAGACAGAGAAGACAGAGAGAGAGACAGAGAGACAGAGACAGAGAGACAGAGAGATTGCATATGAACTGATTGCATATGAACTAGAGAAAATATCTAGAAATTAAAATAACCATCAACAAAATTATGTCTCTCACTAAGATTAGATTTAGTCTGGTCAATGTGATAGATGTAAAACTAGGAAACTGATATAAAAGTAGAAGTAAGAATGAATCAGCCCCAGAATATTAGGTTATATAATTCATACTTTGAAGATTAAAAATAAAGAATGAAAATACTTAATAGCTTCTGTCAGTGGCAGGAATTATTTATGTTGGCACAATGGTTATGATTAAATAGATAAAGATGAATAAGAACAGGAAAACTTAGTATGAGTGTGAAAACTCCCAGATGACCTGAAATTCACAAATTATCTCATTATTACTTTTCAATATTTACTAAGCTTTCTGTTTTCCAAATGGTGCCATCCACAAGCCTCCAAGAAAACAGAATTAGGTAAAGGATTGGACATAGTTTATGAACTTAGAAAGCAATGATAAAATTGAAATTTGTCATTAGGTGCTCTTCCCACCTTCCCTTCAACTCTCACTTCCAATACAATTCCACTACCATTTGTTGCACAGGCACTAGGGGTAAGACAGTGAGCGGCAAACAAAGACACAACCCTACTTCAGCCTCCTGTCCACGCCCGTCATGTCAGAAACTGCAAAGCTGTAACAGAGGCCCTAAATCTATCAGATCGACTCTCATCTAGAGGAGCAATAGATTGAATTGATTCATTCATGGTGACCATCAGGCTTAATTCTTTAACTGTAGATGCCACCTTGCCTATGGTTCCTAGTTCTTTATATAGAATGCCTGTGTCTTGCAGGATTTCATAAATGAAAGGCTGACGTGAGCAGTCAACCAGTGATAAATGCTGGGCATTTGCACCACCTTCAGCAGAAATCCAATAGGAAATGCCTCAGGCCCTCTTTCTCCCTGGCACGGAGAATACTGGGGAATGCTTATGTCTCCTAGGGTATCTATGCAAAATTATGTTCTTATGTCCCCACATGGTTGAGAGATCAATGATTTACAAGACCATTTTCCTTCTCTAATTTACTTCTCGACTCTCTTAGTGTTCTCCATGCTTCCTAAATAAACTGCTTGCACCCGAATTTTACTTCAGAGTTCATTTTTGCTTTGAAGATACCCAACTAAGATATCATATATTAAGATACTTATGTATCAGAAGAGAAATTATTACTCAGTTGGATTTCTCCCAGTACCACCTTGCAAGGAGAATGGATGCCATAGGCCCTGAGACCATCATCGACTCTTGCCTCCTCAAGACTCATCGTTCTGACTTTACAGCTTTTGACCATCCAAGTTTTCTCATCAGCCCATGGATTCCGTGCTTCTGCCCAGCCCACATCTGAAATGATGTTTCATTATTGCTTTCTACAGAACAGTATGAAGCAATACTTTATGCTTGTCAGAACAGTATCTCAGGTGATCTTCCACATGGAAGGGAGACAAGGACATGCTCTTATGTCATTATCACTCAGGTCACAATCTCTGCCAGGCCATGGTTGTTGGGTATTTTGTTTTGCTTTTTAGGATTAAAAGGACACTTATTTTAATAATTATTATTATCTCCTTTATCACAACATGAACTATCTTTTATTATTCAGTCTAATGTGGGTGGTGCTTTAAAGGGAGAAAATGTGTTTATGTTATAGAACTGCCTGTGTGTCATTTTGACCACGGAATTCAACAGTAACCACAGTATTTTCCAGGACCAAACCACCTCCATGATAAAAATCTGCAACCCTAGCATTTGTTCTAACATATTTCTTTGGTTTGTTAAGTCTAACCAAGTCCCAGTGTCACCACTGGTTCTGGTATACTTCCTTGGTACACTGGGTGGGGCAACACCAGGACACAGGTCACTGTGGGACTGACAAAACTGTCAAACAAATGTAAGGAAACAAGCAGAAGAAAGACATGCACAGAAGCAACTTGATTCTGGTGAAGATGATACCCGACATCATAGTTTGTGTCTAACAGGAATGGGAGACTTTCATAACAAATTCCCCCACGATACCAACTTCCCCTCCAAGCCGATGACCTTCCCAGGCTTTATTGCTGAGTCTAACACATGTACTAGGACAAATCCATGCTAGTCAGACTTCTCTCCCAAGAAAGGATAAAGACTTGGAGATTATTTGCTGAAGTAACAGTTCTGAAATCCCTAGTGGGCTGTCATATCTTTGCTATTGAACATGAGTGAGGAGCAGAAGCAGTCAAAGAAGGAAGAATGCAAGACTTCATTGCAGGAAAAGAAACATCATCAGGAATTGGAAGAGGCCCTGTTCTCCAAACTGTCCAAAGGCCATTACACTGTGAGACTGCACAGTAGTCCTGTTAAAGAAGTGTAAATGCAACCCCAGGTCCTATGATCAGGTCCTCATCTGCCTCATGCCTGCCCTGAAGCTAATGGAAAAGTCCAAGTCTGAAAATAACATAACTTAGTTCCTTCTAGTCTGATAATTCTGCTCTGGCCTCCAATATGGAAAGAAGTCCTATAAAGATTAGAAATATAAGCAGTGCTCCTAGAAGACGCTTTGTGGTACCACCGATATATGCATATAACCATGGTAGAAATGATTGACACCTCTCACAGTCACCTTCCCACCTCATCTCAGTTTCCTCAAAATACAAAGAGACACCTGATATTGCACAAAGACAAGACCACATGGGTTTGAATGATATGCTGCTAAGAAAAGTGATCTGGTTGCCACTCTAATCCCACAGATAAGTATAGTCTTTACCCCTCATCAAGGAAGCTTCTCTTTTCAGCAGACAGACACCATTACTGAAAGCTACACCCAGTCAACGTGCAGAGTTGCAGACTATTGCCCCAATAGATGCATCTACAACATAATTCCCATACCTAACACTCAGGGAGCACTGTGGAGGAGGAGGAGAAAAGATTGTAAGATAATGTTGGGGGGAGGGTGGTAATGGGAGGAGGATGGGGAGGGGAACACCCATACAGAAGGGGAGGGGGAGGGGTTAGGGGGATGTTGGCCCGAAAACTGGGAAGGGGAAGAACAATCGAAATTTGTAAATAAGAAATACTCAAGTTAATAAAGATGGGGGAAAAAAGATTGCAGGAGAAACAGAGAGTTTTCTGTGAGAGTGTGTCTCCTATGAATGCCTGAAGCTACACACATAAAGACTCAATAGCATGACAGCTTAGACATGGGCTGAACAAGAAAACAGGAGACATGCTAAAGTGGATTGGGGGGGGGAGCCTATGAGGCCTCAACACCACTCCACTCCCCCCACCACACAAACATGTATGAAACAACAATTAGTGAAAGGGGAGCATGAATTTGAAAAAGAGTGAGGACAGGATACCTGGAAGAATTTAAAGGGAGGGAAGAAAAAGGGGGAAGAAATTAGCAACCTCAGTAAATACCTTGCATATATATCTTAGACTCAGGATGAGCACAGACAGCCTCCAACAACCAATACCAGAACCCCACATAGAAGCTGCAATTGAAACCCCACATAGAAGCTTCCTGTCTCCAGTTAGACAGAACAATTCCCAGGGTTGTTACATTATAGTCAAATGTTCGATTTTCAGTTAAAAAAAAAAAAAAAAAAAACAACCTGGAAGACATAGAAAGAACCCAGGAAGCAGCCCAGTATGCCAAAGAATCTGGGTTCTGTTCCACGGTATCTCCTAAACCCCACCAATAGCACGTAAGTTCATCATCTCTGCAGGAAGCTCAGGAATTCAAAGTGACCCTGGCCTGCTCCTGTCCACCCTGGACTCGATAAGACCTTCTCTCCACACCACCACTACAACGGCAGCTGTCAATGAACTACACGCTTAAAATTGTTTGAGGTAACTTTTATGGTATAGGCATTTAACCATGATAAAAACAACAAGGGCGGGACAGAAGGACAATAGTCTCTTTCTAAGAAGTAGAGTGAACTTTCATAACCATTTCCAGAGGCTGAGGATTATAATTAATGTGAACATGCATGTCATATTAAACACAGCAACAGCTCAAACTCACACCCTAAGGTATAATTGCCACTTTTAAGACAAGTTTCTCCCGAGTTACGAAGCATTTTCTGTATTTCAAAGTCCAAATCATTTATTTCCTCAGAGAAATAAATTATACTAGATGCAACTGAACAGAAATCAAAAGAGAACAGCTAAGTTTAACCCACTTCAGCCATAAAACAAAGTAAGAAGCCTTTTTTTTTTTTCCTGGTGTAAAACATTTTAGTATGGACAGGGACATGTGTGAAATATGCTTCAGGATAGAAAGGACAGAACTACACGAGGCAAGAAGTATTTAATTCAGCTCTTCAAAAAATAGGATGTCTTTATAAAGCCTGCAGAGACTCCAGAGAGCCGTGGCAGCACACTTGACTAGCGCTGCCAGCTAAAATACAGGATTACCCAGTTGCATTTGGACCTCAGGGATGTAACAATTACTTTAACATGACTATGCTCCACATACTGCATGGAATATGCACAAAAAGTTATTCAACATTTCTCTGAAATTCACATTGGTGGTGGACGCCCTGTACTTTCTCAAGCTGCACGCGGGTGGAAAGGTGGTGTGATGCCCCCTACTCTCTGCGTGGAAGAGGTTAACATGCTTGATGTGCAACACTGGGGCAGAATGACATCACTCCGAGTCTCAGGTTTATCTCTCATTAGGTTCATAGAAATGTCGATAACCACAATAATTGCCTAAAACATAAGGCCATGTCTCCAGCAATCTGATTTTCTTCATCATCAGCTCCTGTTTAGCAATCTTTGTGATATCCTAGGCAATCAGTGTTCCAAACTGCTGGCATGTGACTCTGTGAGGGTGGGACTATGTTACCGACCAGGAAGCAAGCCAGGCACTCAAAATTTAAGACACCATACAAAAAGCAAGTGGCAACGGTGAAATCCAGAGTGGAATCCAGGCAGTTTGACCTGCAGACTGGTGCTAAGACTTATGCTTCATTAGTTGGTTTTTCTGTTTGTTTGGTTGGTTGGTATTTTTTTTTTTTTGGTCCTTTTTTTTCCTGCTTTATCCATGGATTTAAGTAAACTATTCTGAACTATTCTATTATTTTACAGTTCTACACTAAGTGTTCCAAAAACACTTTGAAACATGCCCCATGTATCACTGATTTTCTTTAAAATTATATGAACTTTTAAAAAATATTTGCCTAAATCTGGTTTTGTTGGTTTTGATTTATAATTTTGAGACATAGTCTTGCTATGGTATGGTCTGATCTCAAACTCATGAACCTCCTGCCTCAGCTCCCCTAGTGCTAGGACTACAGGCTTCTGCAACCCCAGTTGGATTAAATCTGTCCTTGCTACCTTGTTGGTCATATAATACATGATGAATATTTTAATGCAGCTAGCTCTACATCTAAAACTATTATCAGCATGGAGCTGGGAGAAACTCACGAGCTTCCACCCCCAACTGAGGTGGAGCTGACCATTCCTAGGGGTGGCCCCTGGCTCCACACCCATGCATATTTAGGCAGCGCAATTGGACTCAATGGGTTATTTAAAAACAAAACAGGAAAAAGAAAAGGACAGACATGAATGGAGAGGAAAAGGGACTGGGGACCAAATTAAGAGGAGATGGGGAATGACTGCAGAGGAGATGCAGGGCATGAATATGATCTAAATATGTGTGTGTGTGAATAAAATCATCAAAAGTAATCTATATATTAAACAAAGCCATAGTTCATGTTATATAAAGAGATCTTACTGCTTAGCCTCCCAGATTTGATAAAGATGCCCACCTTCTATCTAATAAGCATGGCATTGTGTAAAATTTACCTATAAAAAATCTTCTAAGCTCAAATCCATGAAGAATTATTTATACCTTGTTAGTAGGGTCTCTCCAAATATTACTCATGGTCATGGTTTTATTATAAAATTTCCTCATAGGAATTAACATTTGAACCCATGGCCACCAGCTATTGAAGCTGATTAGGAAGGCTATGTAACTTTTAGGAGGTAGAGCCCTGCTGGAAGAAATGGGGGCTGTGCCTTTCTGGAAGAAATGGAGGCGGTACCTTAAGGTTTTATATCTGAGACCTACTTCTTGTCTTCTCTCTGCTTCCTGTTCTAAATGTGAATGGACCCAGCAGCACAGTGCTTCTATCACAGACCTGCATGATGTGCTTGTCTCCCCCTGCTTGATGGATTATATCTCTTCCAATTATAAGACTAATAACCCTTCCTTCCTTGAGATGCATTTGAGCAAATATTTGATCACAGCAATAAGAGGAATATTCATATAATATACCATGGAAATATGGGTATACTATATACTCAGTCGCTTTGTGTCCTCATAGAAAGAACATCAAAAGCTTAGAGCTGGGAGTGGTTACAGCTGATTTTCACCATGTCAGCCCAAGCTTCATTCTAATGGCTTTTCTCCGAAGGAAGGGCTTTCTAGAGCCCATGATATAGTGAATATATATATATATATATATATATATATATATATATATATATACATGAATCAGATCTGTCATCAGGTCACCATGTATTTGTTAAAAGCCTATTCTGTCATGGGCACAGTGATAAAGATGGGGACTAAGAAAACAAAGAAGGTAGAGGAAAAAAACTAGGAGATCTGGAGGAAAGGAAGCCAGGCAATGGCAGTCCCTGGGCTGGGCTGCTGCCTTAGTCAGCATGACAAATATCAGACAGACAATGAAATATGTTCTTCATTCTGCTGATCAAGCTCTGTATCACAAATAGAGAGTAACACCCAGGAAGGAGACTGACATAGCTGCTGATACCCAGAGCCCTTGTGGACACTGCGGTTCTCTGGTCTTCTCTGAATGAGGTAGTCACTAGTTTTACCAGAATACTACATTTTTAGGACCTCATATGCAAACTTCTCACCTTCACTCAAGTTGGCTGCAGTGTCCACAAAGCTTTAGCATTTCTTTCTGTCATGTCTCCTTAAGAAATGAGTATCTGGAGCACAAAGTGGAGAGTGATGTTACCTTCGGAAAACTGAAGCTTACCATTGGGGCAGACTTATTGTCTAAATTTCCCTTTTAATTAGATAATGCTATCTGCCAAGTGAAAATTCTCATGTACTGTCAGTCACCTGGAAAGATAAAACTCTCAGTGTGGATCTAGATTTGGCTCAAAGATGAAACTCTGTTACCTTGACAGGATTATGTTTCCTGTCCACAGAATACACTGCCCAGTTATAAAAGCATTTGACTCTGACAGGTGCAAAACTGTATTACTGGTGTAATACTGCAATACTGAGAAACTGTATGAAAGTTGCAAAAATTCTTATCTACTAATGTGTCTGTCTTCATAAATTTCACCACATTAAAAACCTAAAACTCTTTTACAAACACTACTTCCCAATAAAACCTAGAACAATTACAAGTTGAATAAAATATATAGGCTAAGGTAATAGACAGATGCTGTCCTTCATTTGCAGATAGATTTATCTACCATTAAAAGATTTAAATAAATGGTGAGAAAGGAACAAACAGAAAAAGTAAACACAATAAGGAAATGTCCATTTCACACATAATCAGTGGAGAGTTTGGAGTAGATCTGGCTGAATAGCAGCATCTCACAGGCATACGGCAGGGACTTGAGTATTGTTGGAGGGAGGACAGACTGTTACAACTGTTAGAGGACACCTTGCTGTAATCAATAAAGTAATTTAAATCTGTACAATGTTACCTAAGAAACTGCAGGAATTTATCCAAAGATGTATTTGTAAACTTATATTTAGAAAATGTATTCAAGCCAGGTATATGTGAGCCTGCTCCTGAAAGCCCAGTAATTAGTTCTCAAGGAGTTTGAGGCCAACTGTGTCAGGAAGCCGAGCAGAAAGAAAGGAAAAGGGAAAGAAAGGAGTGAGGGGGAGGGGGAAGGAGGAAGGGAGGGGAAGGGAGGAGAAGGGAGGGAAAAGAATTATACGATAGAATGAGCAGGCTTTAAAACTGGAATCTGTATATTTAAATAGAAAATACCACTATTGTATATAGTCTATCACCCCAAACCATTGCCTAAAGCTCACAGTTTGAGCTCTGAACATTTTACTAAAGTGTTGTCATTGCCTAATGAGTTCCTCTGACTCCCACCTGCCCCTTTATCATCTCCACATCATCAATTCTAGCTGCAAAGGGGCTGCCCATAGCCATCTCTTCCTAGCAAAGTTCCCCCATGCAATTCCTGCACCAGTCCAACCTAAGGCAAGCTATAATCTCACACATCATACACACAATGAAGAATGAACTCCACACTGCCAGGTCACAACGCAAAAACACAAACAGTATAGAATGCCAAGACAGTGTGCCCCCTCAATCACACTAGTCCTACATGAGTATTCATCAATGAGAATTACCAAGATGAAACACAGGACACATAACTTAAAAGAACAACCACAGTTGTTTTATCGAAGAACTCAATGAATTTAATAAAATTACAAAAGTATCAATTCAATAAACTTAAAGAAGATACCAACAAATATCTGAGTGGCATCCAATGAAGCACTCATATGCGTCTGAATGAAATAACTAAGACAATTTGGGGTTTTAAAACTGAATTCAATAAAGAGATAGAAATATTGAAGAGAACTCAAGCTGAAAATAAGATAAATGAAAAGAAAAAAAACAGTCCGATTAGAAAACTCACAGGGAAGCCTTATTAAATTGGATCCAGTAGAAGACAAACTGTCATGCTGGTAAGATAAAGTAGGGACTTAACACAGGAAATAAGAATCTGAAGACATTTTTAACACACACAGAGAGAGAGAGAGAGAGAGAGAGAGAGAGAGAGAGAGAGAGAGAGAGAGAGAGCACATGGAAGAGCTACAGGACACCAGGACAACATTAAATCTTCAAATTATAAGCAAAGATAAATGACAAGAAGTCCAAGTCGATAGCATGAACCAGATCTTCAACAGAATCATAGAAGAAAGATTTCCCAAATTAAGGGCACACTCATGCAGATATGAGAAACACACAGAACATCAAATAGGTAGGAACAGACAAGACACTTCTAGTGGCATATTATTGTTCAAAGGAACAATTAACCAAGAAGATATTACAATCCTAAATATGTATTCACCAAAATCTCTTATACTCAAAGCATACTACATTTTTGATTGTGAGCCTAGCCTTTGACAGCTGAGCAATTTCTCCAGATCACCACAGATTAATTCTAACTCAGCAATAGTAAGCAATTTTAATATTTTTCTTTCTCCAACAGGTCACCTGGACAAAAAATAATTACAGAAACATTAGTATTAAGTGGCACTGTACATCAAATGAGCTTACCATAATAGTCCATTCAAACACACACACACACACACACACACACACACACACACACACACATTCTATTCAGTAATCCACAGAAGATTTTCTAAAATAGACCACATCCTAGGACAAACAAAACCAAATATTAACAAATTCAGAAAATCAGAAATATTGCTCCTGTATATCCTATCTTACCACAGTAATAAAACTTAAAATCAACAGCAAATGAATCTCTAGGAATTACATAACTGCATGAAGATTAGATAACACATTTCTGAATGATGAACAGGGCAAAAGAGAAATTAAAATTCTGGAACTACATAAAATTGAAAGCACAGCAAATTCAAAATGCTGGGACATGGGGAAGTCCAATGGGGGAAAAGCGCCAGTCCAGGCTTCCATATCAGAAAATAAGACGACAAATGAATCCCCTAGTGATGCAAGCAACGATTTAGGAACCCAAGTCCAAGCCATAGACAGAAAGAAAGAATGAAACCCAAGCTAAAATTAATAAAATAGAAACAAAGAAAATAAACAATACAAAAACTCAGCAAATCTAAGATCTGGTTCCCTGAGAAGACAAACAGGATTGACAAAGTCTGGGTTTAGCTAACCAAAAGAAAGAGAGGGTCCAGGTTAACAGACTCCGAAATAAACAAGAAAATGTTACAAATAAACATCATGGAAATTCAAAATACTGTGAGGGGAGACTTTAAGAAATGTATCCTCCATTAAGTTGGAAAGTTAAAGAATGAACAAATTTCTCGATTCATCAAAACCACCAGTGTTAGACCAAAAAGAGATTAACAACCAAAACCAGTAACAAATGTGAAGATTGAAATAGTAATAAGAAGCCAGTGACTACAGAAGTGCCCATCCCAAATGGGTTCATAGCTGAATTCAATCAGACTGTAAAAGATGTACAACCAAAACTTGTAAAATTGATAGACAGATGGATAGATAGATAGATAGATAGATAGATAGATAGATAGATAGATAGATGTTGGATGGATATATATAAACATATATATATGCATACATGGACAGGTGATATATGTACACATGGATGGATGATAGATATTTAGATAGATATATAGTTATTTACATAGATAGATATTTACATAGAAAGAAAGATAGATGATGGATGGATAGATAGATAGATAGATAGATAGATAGATAGATAGATAGATAGATACTGAAAGAGATAGAGAGGACACTCCCGAATTTCTTCTATAAAGCCAGTATCACTCTAATACCAAAACCAAGTAAAGGCACAAGAAAAGAAGAAAACTATAGGCCAATGTTCTTGATAGACATATATGCAAAATTCTCAATATAATATTTACAACACAGATACAGACTCATATGACCATCAGCATTGACCATGATTAAGTTGTCTTTATCCCAGAAAGGCAGGGACGGTTCAACATACATAAGTCAGTAAATATAATAAATATTACACATGTTCAGATAAAAAGAATCACACAGTCATCCCATTCAATCCACAAAGGCCTTAGACAATCCATGGAAATGCAATGCATTCTTCAGGGTCTCCAACATTTTCTTTTCATTCTGTTAAACTGTGTGCTGTATTTTTTTCATTTTCTTGAACATTTTTGTCCATTTTTATTTCCCAGAAAGATCATTCCTACTTGCTTCCTTTTACTTGAAGACATTAGGCAGGTGTGATTTAAAATTCACTTTCTGTTTTACAATATTTCACAGTACGATTTTTTTTCTCTGCTTAAACTGCCATGTGTGGAAGAGAATTCCTGGAAAGAACTTGTGTCCGAAAAGATGGGTTGATCAGAACCACAGTGATGTGGAGGGGTGGAATGTTGCAGGTCCAGTGCCAATTATTTACCTTATCTTAGGCTAGTTATTATCTCCCTGAGTAGCAATTCCTTACCCATCTCTGTGTGAGAACTAGCATCCTGTGACTAGTAGATAAAAATCTTCTGGAATCTATCGACTTAACTGATCACTAAGTTCCATTAACACAAAAGCTAGGAATGCCATCAGATAGCATCTGAGGCATACAGGAAAGAGTCTCCCATCTCGCTGTCTGTAACTACCTCTCTGATGTTTTATCAATGTATTTTTAATCCCCTTGATTTATGACTTTATTTGTTCTGCTACTCTAAAGCATCAACAAACTGCTTCCACATGGGGAAATGGAACTTGAGTAACTTAGGTCCATGTTTCTCAGGTTTCAGTAACTAAAACTTGGTTCCAGAATAAACATCTCTTATCTCTCTGAGGTGAGAGCTGCTGTTTGCATTGCCACATGATTTTTCATTCTTTCTGCTATAAAACCTTTTTCCGAAATATTACATTTCTATTCTTAATAAGGTTGCCATTCTTTGTTTACAAACTATATGATTTTTGTCTTCCTAGAGACCTCTCAACACTTACCTATTTTGAGACTTCTCTGGGTACTAAACTGTTAGCTAATATCATTTTGAATAGCTTCAGATATTGATGAGATTCAGGGGAGTGGCGAGTGAATTCAGCTGAGTTGAGTTTCTATGTGCCTTTTCATGGGTTAGGCTCACTTCTGTGCGTGCAAATCCAATCATCTGCTTGGTTTAGCTGCTGCTTCAACTACATGGCCAGTGGCATCTAGCCTTACTGGTAAATGCTTCTACCTGTTCATAAAGTAGGTGATTTTTTTATTGCACCCCAAAATATGCTAACTTTTAAAGGAAAAGTGTTCTGCTCACGCACTTCCCATTGGCTACAGCTGAGACTCTTGCACTGACTCCTAGAAGTCTGCATCTGTGGTGCTAATATTGGCTTAAAGGGACATGCTCCCTGGCTTTCTACTCCATTCCCTGAGCCTCTAAAACTCAGAGTATTTATAGATATCTTCAGGTAATCTTTTAATGTTCTTCCTAGAATTATGAACCATGTTTCTTAATAGTTATGAGTTGATCCTTTGTGATTCCTTCTAACATAACATAATCAGAACACACTCCACATTCGTCTAGGGTGCTGTCATGTGGCTGGTTTCCATGTTTAGTTTGAACATGGTTGTAAGTTCTTTCCCCATCCCTCTACCAGTGTTAGAATGTAGGCATCACTGGTAGTGACTAACAGACTTTCTAACTTTGTTCTTATATTAACCTTTTCTAAATACTCACCAGCCCATTTGAACACGCATGATGCATTGTTTAACTTTATCAAGTTACGTGAGAAGGGATAAAGAACTGGGCTCATGTGACACTTGCTTTAGATGACTAGAGTGAGTCAGTCAGCCTCATGGGAGCATAATTATGTTTCAAATTGTCTGTAAATGCATTTAGCCACTTTCTGGCTAAATCAGAAAGACAGGAGATCTAGCATCCTTTCCAGAATCAAAGGGAACAGGAGTAGACCAGGGAGTTCTTTGGAAAAGAATTAGAAAGAACACAGCAGGCAGGATTATCAACATTAGAAGAGCTAGCATCTCTGAGGCAGAACCAGGCAAGAGACTAAAAGGGGAATTGCCATGGGGAAGAGCAAAGGCAGTGAAGAGGGAAGCAAAAAACAGTAAAAACAGAGACCGAAAAAGTCAGTTGACGTTTAAAATTCCAGAATTTCCAAAGTAACTTTCCAGAAAGAAAGCATGAGGCTTCACTGTCACAGACCCATATTTCAGAATTTCTTTCAACTATTTAAAGTCAGAAAGTGATAATTGGTCATTACTATGAAAAGTGCTGGCCTCATATGAAACCCAAGAAGGAAGGCCAAAGTGTGGATGCTTCAGTCTTACTCATAAGGGGGAAGAAAATAATCACTGAAGGTAGAGGGAGGGAGGGATCTGGGAGGAAGAGGGGGGAGGGGAAGGGAAAAGGGTGGCAGGATCGGGTTCAGGAGGAAACTGGGAGAAGTACAGAGGGTAAAGATTTTGAACAGAGGTGTGTAGCAGTGGGGGATGGGGAACTGGGGGAAGCCACTAGAAAGTCCCAAATGCCAGGGACCCAAGAGGACCAACAGGAATGACAGTCAAAATACCCAACAAAGTGGGGAGAGAACCTGTAGAGTCCATATCCTATGGATTTCCATGGCCTCTGGTTAAAAATATTAATCCAGAATTGCTCCTGTCTAAAGAAAGTGCAGAACAGAGAGTGGAGCAGAGACTGAAGGAAAGGCCATCCAGAGCCTGCCCCACCTGGGGATCCATCCCATCTGCAGACACCAAACCCAGACACTATTGCTGACCCCAAGAAGGACTTGCTGACAGGAGCCTGGTATAGCTGTCACCTGAGAGTCTCTGCCAGTGCCTGACCAATAAAGATGCAGATGCATGCGGCCAATCATTGGACTGAGTGTGGAGATCCCATGGAGGAGTTAGGGAAAGGAACCCCAATGGAAGACCCCAAAGGGAAAGACTGAAGAGCTTGCAACTTCATAGGAAGAACAACAATATCAACCAACCAGACCCCCCCCCCAAAGCTCCCAGGGACTAAACCAACAACCAAAGAGTACACATGGAGGGACCCATGGCTCCAGCTGGATATGTAACAGAGGAATTCCTTATCTGGCATCAATGGGAGGGGAGTTCCATTGTCCTATGGAGGCTCCATGCCCCAGTGTAGGGGAATGCTAGGGTGGTGAGGCAGGAGTTGGAGGAGGGAGCACCCTCATAGAAGCAGGAGGAGGGACTAGGAAGGTTTGTGGAGGGGAAAATGGGGAGGGGGATAACATTTGAAATGTGAATAAATAAAATAACAAATAAAAGAAGAGAGAGGGAAAAATACTGGTTTCACGGGCATGAGAGTGGGCAGGGCATTGCTTCAGACACAGCCCCATGGACGCTGAGGTAACACTCCTTGTCCACATCATCCTGGCACCTGTGATGGCTATCCTTGGTTGTCAACTTGACGTGACATCTACAATTAACTAAAACCCAAAAACAGAGGGTACACCTGTGAAGGATTTTGGCTTAATTTGAATTGGGAAGATCTACTTCTAATACAGATCTTGAAGCAGGAAAACAAACCTTTAATCTGGATCTTTAATCCAAATCTAATGCTGGCCTTCCTTTTGCTGGGGTCTTCATGGAGACACTGAAGCAAGTTTTTGCTGTTTACCTGTTTGCCTCCACTAGCAAGTCCATCCCTTCACAGGCACCAGCTTCTACTTCTTTGGAATTCCAGCATATACTGAAGGCCAGAAAACATCCAGTCTTATGGACCAAGTAAGAAGGAAATTCTTGGACTTTACCTTTCACCACTGGCCATTGTTGGATTAACTGGACCACAACTGTAAATCATTCTAATAAATCCCCTTTCTATATACATGGAAAGATAGCAAGACAGGGATTCATTCTATAAGATCTGTTACTCTAGAGAACCCTAACTAACACAGGGATCATGACTGGATAACTATCACAGACTTTTGTGAGGACACTTGAGTCACACTTAAAGCATAGCACTAAGGAGTTCAAGGACTCTGGGAGCATTGTCATGGGAGACTGTGTCTTACTTAGTGACATAAGCTATTCCTGCCATAATGTGCTATCAGTTGTTGTCCTCACCAGAAGTCAAGCAATGGGGCCCCCTAATACTAGAAAATGAACTCAAGCCATGAGCTAAACAACCAGTTTATAGTTAGCATCCCTGGATAGCTCATAACAGTGTATAAGAAAGGACTATTATTACCAAACAGTCTAATTCTAGACCCCGGGACTGCTATAGTATTGAATTGCCATGTTCTATAGAGGAAGGCAGTCCTCTTCCAGCAAAATGATCCAAGTTATCTGAATCTCCAAAGCTAATCAGATGACAATCCTACATGCTTCACTTCTGCCAGCATTAACAGTGGGTTGCTACCATTTCCAGTTTGGCTGGCTTGGTCAATTTACATATAAGATAATTATATAAAATTCTTTCTTCCTTTAACCAATGTACAGTCTTCCCTGTAAATTGTGTGAAACCAGGTACCAGGTATATAAACTCTAGATTTGTTGAATACAGCTGTCTGACTCGAAATCAGGAACGTCAAAGCATGAATAACAGTAGGAAAAGCCCACAAATGCCACCTGCTGAAAAGGCAAAGGGCTGGCACGTGGTTATAAGAGCAGGGCTTCTAGAAACTATAGACAAGCAATACAGTTGTAATGAAACAGGGAGCCTATTGTCTTTAACAGCACTTTTAATGTGCAATTTATCTTTGCTTTTTCTTGGTACCTATCATTGTACCTTTTTATGTGCCCGCACCAATCAGCACACATATGCGCTTGCGTGCAAACACAGGGGCAAATCGATTCTTCTGAAGCTGTTTTTTCCTTTCACAGAAATTATCTCTTACAAAACAAATAGCTGGCCTGAATGATATGTTAAGGCATTGTTCTAGAACCCAGGCCATCCTTCAATCATTACATCAACAGCTAAATTCAGCACTTGGCTGACCTTTGAGGCATCTTCGTCTCCAGACTTTAGGAAATGAAGTTTCTTCCACACAATAAAATGATGTCTGTCACAGTGTCAGATCTGCTCTGTGCTCAGAGGGCAAGGATAAATCCTAGCAAAACAGCTGTGAAGTGTTGGAGATAAACACTATGGAAACTTAACATAACTTGTGCTAAATTATAACAAAATCTAAAGCCCCTTTAGCATATGTCAAAACAAGGCTAATTCTGTGAGGACTGCGTAGATATGAGTTCAGTTGGGATTTCTCTCACTAGAGCTTTATAAAAATTTTAAAAATGTACATATTTTGGGGACACTTTATGGAGCTCAACACATATACAATGAATACTAAAGAAATTAGAAAGTTAAACATTCCCATTTTTCAACCATTTATCATTGGTGTGTGTGTGTGTGTGTGTGTGTGTGTGTGTGTGTGTGTGTGTGTGTGTGTGTGTGTGTAAAAATGTTTTCCTTAGGGACATTTTAGAATCTTGAAGGGTACTTCTAGCTTATGTCCTTGTGTTTTTATTCCTTTTCCATCCTGACAGGTAACCCCTTTGAGTGACTTGTTTCTTTTTGAGGAAGGCAATTCTAGGGAATCAAAACTACTTCTTTGTAGGGTAGGGATCAGTCCATCAAACACAACTTGCTATATTAAATATAGAGTTTGACTGTTGCTTTCATGAAGAGATGTTTACATACCCTAGCATGTATGATAGCTAAATAGTTACCAGGGGATAAAAACCTTTGAGACACTGAATCAAGGCCCATGAGGAAGACAGATGTGTTATCTTAGAGACTGCCATTTTCATTAAAGTTTCATGACATCAAGAAGGAGATAATTTCACCTATACTTCTGACAGAGAATTAATATCCAGAATATACAAAGAGCTCAAAAAGCAAGCAAACGAACAAACAATGTAACATGGCCCTTTCAAAAAATGAGCGTGGAATCTAAACAGAGAATTCTCAAAAGAAGAAAAAAAATGTCTAGGAAGTACTTCAAAAGAAAATGTTCTTTGTCCCTAGCAATTAGGGAAATGCACATAAAAACGACTTTGAGATTTCATCTTATTCCAGTAGAATAGAAAAGATCAACAAATACCCAACAACAAATGCTGAAGGGCATGAGGGGGAATGTGATCACAAGGAACAAGTGTGTGTGCACATATATACATGTATCTAACAGTAATTTATTAAAAGAGGCCATGAATTTCAAAAAGAGCAAGGAGCTACATGGGCAGAATTGGAGGGAAAAAAGAAAAAGGAAAAATGTTATGATTATATTATAACCTTCAAAACTAAATGAATTTTAAAAGATATGGTAAAACACAAAGAGGCAGTTTAGCCCTCAAGCATGTTCACAAGGCAAATATTTATTGAACATCTTCTAAGAGCCAGGCCCTGAGTACCTACTATGTCAGCCACCAAGTTTCTGCTTTCTACCTTTAGGAGCCTTGTCAGAAAAATCAAGAACAACAAATAAACATGACATAGAATGTTGGTACCAGGGAATAGTCAAAAAGGAAATAACTAAGGTTCAAGTCATACAAATGACAAACTAGGACTGAGTCCATTTGTATATGAGAGGATGTGATAGTTGAGCAAAGACTTAAACACAGCATCATCTCCTCATAGCAATTTTCTGAGATTTCTGTTCCCTGTGGTCAGGTGCAATCAGAACATCTTACATTAACAATATCTGAATATATTCGAAAGCTTAACTGCATGCTGTTCTCGGTAGCATTCTGACTCCCTATGCTCTCCAGGGTCACCCCACCCTGGATGTGAACCATGCCTTTAACCAGTGCATCCACACCGCGCATATCACCAGCTGGGAGCCCCTCAGCCACCCCAATGGTGTTCTGATGGTCATGATTATGACTGTGCTTGTATTTAAGTAACCTTTATTTCACTTGATAATGACCTCAAAATGGCAAAGGTAATGTTGCTGGGAATGTTATACAACATGCTATAAATGCTATATTTTATCATCAGTTGTTATTAATCTTTGCTATAACCAAAGTAATGTTTAAATTACTGTAAATATTAGTGTGTAAAATCACATATATGAGAAATGTAATGCATGCAAAATTTGATACACTCTTGACTTGAACCCGACCTGGAGTGTAGGAAATTTCCCCTGAAGAAGAGGAGTACTTCCAGGATGTAAAACTCCATTTAGCCAAAACAATGACAAATACAAGGAAGGGTCACTATAAAAACAAAAATACATATGCAAATTAACTTTGCATGGCCCAGAAATAAGAATACTATATGTAGTTATAAGCAAGGAAAGGATAAAATCATAGAAGAAAGGGGAGGTAGAGACTGGATAATGTTGGCCCTCTAATTATATAAATGTAAACATATAAGCATCTAGAGGAGTCCTGAGGCTGGGTGGGGACTTAAAACATTGCTGCAGGTGTGGGATGCCACTAAAACTGAAAGGCAGGAAAGAAGAAGCAGGGACTACCGGTTGGTCATGGCAATCTTAGAAGTTATAACTTGTAGTAACCTGGGTAAGGAAGCTAGGATTGGCTGTCCTTTCTAACGCATTTGAATTGCCTATTAAGTAACTAAATTGGAAAGAACTGGGTCTATGAGTTTGGTGGTCAGATCACAAACAGAACTGAGAGAACCTAGTTAGAAAGAAACAGCTCAGAAAGAAGAGTGCACAGGATTTTTTAGAGTTACGGGACTATCTGAGATCACAGAGAAAGAGATGTCTGTGTTGCTGTACCCAGATTGTAAAACTCCAAAGAGACCACCAGGAGTCACAACTCCGTTGCAAGTACATAAGAGTCTTTATTCAAGTTCGAGCTCACCTCCAGGCTTAGGCTAAGAGAACAGCCCAGAGGTCTAGGGGGAAATGGGTTTATAAAGGGAGAAACTGCAAGCAGGGGTTTCCAAACCTTGGTGTTACAGTCACATGATTGGGTAAGAGGGTGAAAGGAATGTTGTTCACAGCATCAAAACACAAGGAGGGACCATACATCTAAAAGGAACACCTTGACCTGGGAATGACTTAGGTTTTCTTAGCCCACTCTGTTATCAGCTAGCTGCAGCTGCTGTGTCTATTTTGCAACTGCCAGGGACATTTCTTGGTTTTTCTCAGAACTCAATGGTGGGGGCCAAGCCTCACTGAGGGCAAGTTAATTTAAAATGGAGTCTGAAATGCAAAATGAAGTTTATTCTGCTACTTTAATCCCTTCAAGATAGGAAGAGAGAGAGAGAGAGAGAGAGAGAGAGAGAGAGAGAGAGAGAGAGAGAGAGAGAGAGAGAGAGAGACACACAGGCTTGTGTATATCACAAAGAGAGAGAGGCAAGAAAAGCAACCCAAGCTGGACATGTGGGCACCCAAGAAACCATGGAAGGAGACCACTTTAAGCAGCACCTCCATCAGTGGTGATATTTGCAGACTGACCAAGGTGCCATGGAGTGTGCTGCCCTGACTTAAGTATGCTGGTGTCAATATGGGTACACTGCTACTCCCAGATCTCCCGAACTTACTCGTGCCCTATGATTATTAAGTCCCTGGTTCCCCGGTTACTCAACCACTGACAAGCGCTGATTCACTCTTTGATTCTGTGAATATGGGATAGTTTCAACCCATTTTACAGATGCACTCATGCAGTATTTGTCTCTCTGTGGTCACCTTGCTTTCCTAGCCACAAGGTGCTCAAGTTTCATCCTCTTGGTAGCCTGTGTTAATTTTTTTTTCTTCTTGTCTTTTTCTTTTTTCTAAGATGACTGGAATATAACTTTTAATGTCTCACTGTTTTGGCTACTTCTGAAGTCTTTCAAAGGATACTCAATATTAATTTAAATGTTAACTAAGCATTAATCCAAGTATCCAAGTATCCAGATATCTCTAACTTTAATTTCACGTGGGTGGGAAGAGGTCATCCTGCTGTGCTACCATACAATAGAATAGAGATAAATATAAAGAGCTGTACACAACACCAAAGAGAAGAGTGCGTGATGAAGTGATGGTGATGTGCAGAGACTCAGTGTGGCTTAAACTTTCTTTTTTTCTTTCTTTCTTTTTTTAATCTTTATTAACTTGAATTTCTTATTTACATTTCTATTGTTATTCCCGGTTTCCGGGCCAACATCCCCCTAACCCCCCCTCCCCTTCTTTATGGGTGTTCCCCTCCCCATCCTCCCCCCATTGCTGCCCTTCCCCCAACAATCTAGTTCACTGGGGGTTCAGTCTTGGCAGGATCAAGGGCTTCCCCTTCCACTGGTGCTCTTACTAGGATATTCATTGCTACCTATGAGGTTGGAGCCCAGGGTCAGTCCATGTATAGTCTTTGGGTAGTGGCTTAGTCCCTGGAAGCTCTGGTTGGTTGGCATTGTTGTTCATATGGGGTCTTGAGCCCCTTCAAGCTCTTCCAGTCCTTTCTCTGATTCCTTCAACGGGGGTCCCGTTCTCAGTTCAGTGGTTTGCTGCTGGCATTCCCCTATGTATTTGCTGTATTCTGGCTGTGTCTCTCAGAAGCGATCTACATCCGGTTCCTGTCGGCCTGCACTTCTTTGCTTCATCCATCTTATCTAATTGGGTGGCTGTATATGTATGGGCCACATGTGGGGCAGGCTCTGAATGGGTGTTCCTTCTGCCTCTGTTTTAAACTTTGTGGCTTAAACTTTCTAAACTGTCTCCATTTAACAACACACCAAAGTACCTGAGAAATGCACATGTTTTTAACACTGTCATTTGCAAGTTTAAAAGAAACTTTTTTAAAAAAATCAAAGTTCTTAGGGTAAAAATATGACATTTCAAAGTATATTTTAATTAAATTTAACTCTATTTTGGGGACTTAGATTTATAACTGTTGAAATCACCTTTGAGTGATACAATTTATAACACTGAAATTTGAAGACATAGAAGACAACACTTGCATCAAAAGGAAACTGAAGTCTCCAGCACAATCTGGACAAATTTGAGCTTCTATGTGTGAGAGTCATGGTAAGAGGTCCTACACATCTTTTCCCAGTGGCTAGCCTGATGAGTTTACTTGATCTTTCCCTCCCCCAAAGTCCCAGCTCTATCTTGGAGTTTACATTCTGTGCCCAAATGAAGTCTGGAAAGTCCTGCTTGTGTTTATGCTGCCCACATCCTACAAGCTCCTTGTTCTTCACATCCAACCTTTTAGCCAGGCCAGGACCTGCGCAGCTTTGTACCAGGATATAGCTTGACAAATCTTTGGACAGTTTTCCTCTATGCATCCTCTGCAAATCCCCAGCTGTAATCTGGGGCCCACAGTCAGTGCCCCAGTCTAGTTCGAACAGCCATGCTTGTCCCACCTACAATGTCCATGCTCTTATCAAGACACATGCCATTTGCACTACATCCAACCTTTCAGTCCAGCCAGGTCCAGGACATTTTGCTCCAGAGCCTAACCTGGTAGATCAACCTAATCTTCAATTTCACTCACCCTCTTCAATGCCCAAGTCAAGCCTAGAATCCAGTGCCCCAGTAACATATAGATAGCCTTGTTTGTGTCACACATAGGTTTATGGGTTCTTTACAGGCCACATCCAAAGTCTTAGCCCAGTCAGGTCCTGCACAGATTGAGCCAGGGTCCAGCCAGTTAAGACCTGGCTCCTCCATCTTCAATGCACCATACCCACCTCCAAATTCCAGGTTGTGACCAGAACATACATCCTGGGTCCCATCTGAACCCTCTGTGCTCTGCCTAGCTTCATTCTACCTAAGCCACATTCAACCTTCAAGCCTAACCAAGCTCACACAAACTATGTCCTGCCTCAGCCTGCTGTGTCCAAACCAGACACAGAACTAACAAAAGAAGTCTACAGTTCTAGATATTATTGCAAAAACAATATAAAAGCTCAAGGCAGAATATTAAACCCTCCCCTCAAAAGTCACCTGTCCTACAAATTCTCCAATCAGAATTATATAGATAAGTGTTACTAAACCTGTGGGTAGTGATCATTGGAAAACATATATTTCTGACGGTCTTAGGGACCCCCAGCCATACATTTATTTTTGTTGCTACTTCATAAATGTAATTTTGCTACAGAGAAGTGTCCCAGTTCCTTAGATCATCAGAAATAAGTTGTTTTCCAATAATTGCTACCCATAGATTGAGAGCCAATGATCTAGAAAAACTCCAAGACACAGAAAATATCATAAATGTTAAAGAATTGAAAGAGTTTAAAGAACACATACATATATCCCAATAAACTTTAAAGAGAATAAGTACCTATTTAATATCCCCTCAACCAAAAAGCACAAACATAAGTCTGATTGACAAGTAAGAAAGGCACTGAACTGAAAGCCGAATTAAGAGAGATACTGAAAAGAACCTAAAATGAAAGGAAGATGGATTAGAAAACTTAACAATACAACTATAAAACTCAAGATAAAGCCTTAAAGTAGAATGAATCAGGAAGACAGAATGTTAGAACGCAAAGATAAAAGAGAGCAATTAGACTATATAAGCAAAGATATATTAAAAAACTTGAAAAACAAAACATAGGAAAGCAATATACAGGATATATTATATGTGTCACCATTAAAAGACAGGACCTTTGAATTGTAGGACTAGGTGAAGGCAAAGAATCCCAAGCCAAAGAAAACAAAATGTTATGGATCCTTAGCAACCCACAGAAGCTTCTGTAAATAGACCACATTCTGGGACACAAAACAAATTTTAGCAAATTCTTAAGGATTAAAATGACTTTGTAACTTATCTGACCATAATGCAATAAAACTTAAAATCAGCACCAAATATCTCAAAAGTATACAAACTCATTACTGAAAGTAACTGGATCATGAAAAAAAGAAATGAAGAAATAAAATAAAATAAAAATATAACCCCAGAAACATGTGGGACATGTTAAAAGAAGTTCTATAAGGGAAATTTATAGCTACAGGCTCCTACATTAAAAAATAAGGGCAGATATAAATCACTTAATTAGACAACTCAAAAGTTTGAAAAATAACAAGAACAAAGCAAATTCAAATCCAATAGTTAATAATTGAAATCAGAACTAAAATTAACAAAATAGAAACAAAGAAAACAATGCAAAGAATCAACAAATCTAAGAGCTGGTTCTTTGGCAAGATAAACAGGATCAACAAATTGGTTCAACCTACTAAAAGTAAGAGAGGACCCAAATGAACAGATTCACTAAAGAAACTCAGAATATTCTAAGAGAATACAAATAAACAACCATTAAGCTGAAAAATATAAAAAAGATGGACAGATTTCTAATTTCTAGATCCAGCCAAACCACCAAAATCAAACAAAGAAGATATCAACAACTTGAAATGAGCAGACCGTAAGGAAAAGCATTTCCATTAAAGGAAGTCTTGGCCTACATGGATCCACAATAAAATTCTGTAAGACTTTTGTCTTAGGGTTTCTAGTCATACGATAAAATACCCTGACCAAGATAACTTGAGGAGAAAAGGGTTTATTCCAGTTTGCAACAGCTCGGGTCACAATCCATCACTGAAGAGGGTCAGGGTAGAAACTCAAGGCAGGAACCTGGGGTCAAAGCAGGAGCAAAAACTGTGAAGGATTCCTTCTTACTGGCTTGCTCCCCACGACTGTCTCATCCTGCTTTCTGTGACACCCAGGACCACCCTCCCAGAGGTAGTACCACCTACAGTGAGGTGAGCCCTCCCGTATCAATAATCAAGAAAATGGACCACGGGTTGCTCTCAGGAAAACATGGGGAAGGGGGCATTTTCTCAATGGGGTTCCTTCTTCTGAAATGACTGTAGTTTGTGTTGAATTGATATAAAACTACTCGTCACAATTTTCAAAGAAGCTGCATGCCCAATACTTTTTATTTCACTGAAGGAAATAGAAACAGAAGGAGTAATTACAAAGTCCTTCTGTGAAACAAATACTAATCTAAGACCAAAACCAGGAAAGAACAACACACACACACACACACACACACACACACACACACACACACACACACACACACGGGTTTTGGGGCAAGGGAAAGGAGCTATAGGCAAAACACAAATATCCTAGCACAGATCCAAAATACAACAGGAAGATTACACACCATGATGAGTTGGCTTTATTTCTGAGATAAACAGAATGTTCAACACACACAAGTCAATACATGTAATAAGCCAGTTAGATCAACTTGAAGACAAAATTCACTTGATTTCAATAGATGCAGAAAAGTGCTAACAAAATTCTACATACCTTCATGATAAAAGGCTTAGAGAGATCAGAGCTAGAAGGGATGGAGCTCAAGAAGACATTGAAAGGTACACATAGCAAAGCCACAGCCAGCATCCTCCTAAACAGAGAGAGTCTTGAAGCAATCACACTGAAATCAGAAATGCAACAGGGCCGCCCACTGTCTTCATTCATTTTCAATGTTGTGCTCAAAACACTCACGGGAAACATAAAGCAAGAGAAGGAAATTAAAAAATACAAATAGGAAAAGAAATTAAACTATCTCTATTTGCAAGCTGAGATGGTATTACTAATAAGTGATCCTAAAAAAAATCTACCAGAAACAAAAATGATCAACAATTCCAGCAAAAGGGCCGGATACAAAGTCAACCTATAAAAACCACCAACATTTCTGTACACCCACTACAGACAAATGGAGAAAGGGATCCTGAACACACTCCCGTTCACGGTAGCCTCAAAGAAAATATATAACTAGGACTAAGTCTAACCACGAAGGTGAAAGACCTCTACAACGAAAACCTGAAATGCCATATCCAACCTCTCCACGAAGTCAGCCCCTGCACAAGCTTCTTCTGTAGGGTCTGGCCCGCTAAGTGTATCCTCCTGCCTCATAAAGGAATTTCCTCCTTCTAACGGACAGACACTAGTATAGAAAACCACAGCCAATCAGAATGCAGAGAACAAGAGAGTATGGAGTCCCAACTACTTAATTGACAACGCGACTCCTGTACCTAGGGCTCAGGGATGTCAAGAAGAGGGGAAAGTTTTTAAGAGCTCAAGAAACAGAATGTATGCTGTGACATGTTTCCTAAAAAAA
This sequence comes from Rattus rattus, assembly GCF_011064425.1. Lineage (NCBI taxonomy): Eukaryota > Metazoa > Chordata > Mammalia > Rodentia > Muridae > Rattus > Rattus rattus. Next base: position 49,884,360 of record NC_046165.1, on the reverse strand, counting down.
AAAAAAAGTCATGGAAAATACACCAATGAAGTCACAGCAATAGGGCCGCCTAAACAAGACCTGAAAAACGATGACATGTTAATGTAGAAGGGAGACGTTCGTAGGGCCCTACCCCCTAGACAAAGAAGTATAGACGACTAAGTAATGCCCTAAATTGGAGAAAATAGTCTTCCCCAGCAAAGAGTCTCCAAATTAATTATTTATACCAAGAGTCATTCAACCTTGAAATCCTATACATACACCCAGCATTATACAGTCTGAGCAGGTTGCTTTTACTTACTTAAACACACACACACACACACACACACACACACACACACACACTCAACTGTATGTAATGACAACTAAAGAAAAGAGACCAAAAGTCATCAATGAGAGAGTGAAGTGGGGAAAACACGGAAGGTTGGAAGAAAGGGGGAAAGAGTATAATTATGTTTTAATTGTAAAGTGAAGAGTCATGGTAATACTAGTAATTGGTAAAGTTAACAAAATACAAAACAGACAATGTTGGAGTTAAATATGAACATGCTCACTGTTCTAGATCAGTAAATCCAAACAATGAGAAAACAAAGCAAACGTTAAAACCAAATCCCTCAAATATTGATTTTTAGATACTAGTAGATTAAAACCTTAAAAGCTTACATTGACTGATTATCAGAGATAAATCAGAGAAAAATAAAATGTGTAGGAAATGGCTATCAACACGATTTTTTAAAAGAAAACTGAATTTTTTCTCAAAGCATCTAATAGCATTTAATATTAAGTGGAGTGACTCAACAGTTATTTTAATCTCAATTTCAAACTTAAACTTGAAAGTCTTATCAGAACTAGAAAGAAGAGCCCCATATTTTTTAGGCATCTATAAAAATGACAATGTCTCCGTATCTTATTTTAAATCCTTAAGAGAATAACCTTAAAAGGATCAAGTTCATCTATTGAAGCCAAGTCACACAAATCACAAGTGACTGTGTAGCCAACAGACTGGCTCTGGGGGTTAAGGTCACTCCTCGTCATTTGTGGCTGAGGAAGGAAGGAAGGGTTCAGAGGTGCGGGGCAAGCAGCAGGGCACTGTGGTTCACAGTCTGCTTGCTGGAGGCAGACTGTGGGGCTCAGCTTTCGGGCATTCCATTTATAAGAAGTTCAGTCTTAGACAAAATATCTGTAGTGGGTAAACAGGCCAGAACAAACAGCACCTGTCACACAGCAAATCAAGCAGCGATGTATGCTACTGACACACATATCAGAGAGCCCGGATATAAACTGTGTTAAAAGCCACAATTTACATGAAAATATGAAAGTATGGGAACGAGGAAGGGTATTCTCACTGTACAATATACACTTATGATTTTTCTTCTTAGTCTTATCCAGGAGGAAATGGCTCTAAAGGTTAAGAATAGTAGGGTATGAAAAATCTGTAATGGTTCTAAAAATATCATTGAGTCCACATCTTGCCTTACCTGCTCTGTTGTAAGGTTCCTGCAGACACAATTTGTTCTTATCGATCTGTTTGTTGTTTACCTCTTAGACTCCAGCACAGACCTAAGGCTAAGAGGGGTGTCTAAAGGGTGGAATTGAACTGATTTAAAGAAAGATGGAAGGCATTTCAAGATAACAGAATACAAAGAAGTTCAGGACTCAATGCACCTTTTAACTTTCAAAGTCTGTGATGCAAAGAATGCCCTACCATTTACTTTATAAAAAGAAAGAAAATCAAAAAAAGGAAATGGAAGAAAATAAGATTAGAAGTTTTTGGTTGGTTTTTTTTTTTTATTTGAGACACTGGTGTTGTGTTTACAAGCACATGTCTAGCATGTGGCTGGAAAAGTAACTTTGCTTGGAAGGGAGGACTATGAATAACTATTTTGGATTTGCCTACCATGAGGTGTGAGTCGAACTATGAGAGCAGAGGAAATGACCAAAATATGTAGGAATAAGAAGGGAGAAAAGAGAGGCCAGAACAGGATCTGGGGAAACAGAGTCAGATGTGGAGGAGACAAGGCAGACTACATGTGGTGAGGAGGTACACTGCAGCAACCTGATAGGGTAGGCAAGACTCCTGTCCATCCCCACTGCCTTAGCCTTCCACAGAAGCATTTCCAGAAAACATCATGGCTGCTAGACATGGCTGCTGTCTTTGTTCTTTGGCAAGCTTTATTAAGAATAACATTTTCTCTTTGTGTCATTAAGTGCTAAAAGAATCAGCATTAGCATTCAAACATTATATATTCCATACATTTAATTAGAGTTGAACTAGAAATTGACATTCTCGAGAGGTAATAGCAACGTTTTACCTCAGACTCTTCCTTAAGCAGGGATTTGCTTTGGTAAGGTTTATTTTGCTAAGCCTTTGTGTTGTGTCATTAGCTTCAGAGTCTTAGTAGTTTAATTTGAGCTTGACTGAAACTTTTCTTCTGTGGGAGTGGCACAGATGTTAACTGTTTTGCCTCAGGTGGGGATGAAGGAGTCCAAGGAGAATGAACTTTCCAAAAGGCAATGACTAAGAACCCAAAGGCAGCCATCAAGTTCAGTGAAATAAAGTCAGCCCACAAACACAAACGTAGTGTGCTTTAGTTTGCATGTAGAAGCCTGGGGAGTGGACATCAAACTAAGAGGGGGATTAACTATGAATGAGAAAGAGAAAAGAAAGAAGAGGAGAGGTAGAAATGAAAATGCTCAAAACATTTTATACATGTATGAAAGTATCAAAATAAAAATCCCCTTGTAACTGAAAATAATATAATGATAAAATTTAAACAGAATTGAAAAGAAAACAGAAAAATGGTAATTTTTCTTCATCGTGAGACTCCACGTAACTGTTGTTTAATAGGCTCTGTGAAGAATTTGGACAAGCAGTTTCTATGGCAAGCAGAGAACATCCAGAGGTGTGGAAAATGATAGGACTGGGCTGCTTCGATATTTGCCTTGCCCAGGAGAGGTATTTCATGAACATCTTTCCATTTAAACCTTATTTTCATGAATTTCTTAAAAATCCAAACTCCTCTTATTAAAATGTGAGGTTTTACTTTGTGAATGACTCCACAGACCTCCCAGGTGCTGCGGTACCTGTCATTCACTCAGGCTCGTACAGATATTTTCACAAATAAATGGCGATAACCTGGTGGTGTGGACAAGAAGATGCTGGAGAAGGGAGTCATGTCCTCTTCACTTAGCTCACTGGAGGCACCCTTTCATGACAGGACCATTTCTCCTCCCTCTGAAGCTGTCACAGGAGGTCTTCCAGCCTAAATGGCAATTCTACAGTGCCACCAGGCCGCTGTTAGTCGGGTTTGATCTTTCTGCCTTCTTCTCCACAGGCACCACACCACTGGTGGGAAGCACAAATAGCCCCTGGAATGGACTTCATGATAAGTAGCAGGACCTGTTTCCACACATTCCTCTGTTCAGAACAAACCTGTGATTTGCAAACAACTGGGTGCTTTGTATTGACAGTCACAGAAGCTAATGCTCATTGAGTGAATACTGTGGTTTGATAATACTTATGGTTTTTCTGGCCTTGAAACATCTTTTATTTGACACAAAATCCTGTGTGATGGGAAAGTTATCTCCATTTAACAGATAATAAAAGGAAGGCCCTGACTAGTTAGGAAACCTTCTGCAAGTCTTGGACTGAGAAGGGATGAATTGTGATGACAAGAATAAATTGACTTACAGCACTATATATGACAAGTATTAGAGTTTGGATGCACTGGGATATGCAACACACCATATCCTTTGGGGAATGAGGTCACTTCCACACAAATGAGAATAGATAACGATAGTAAATATGGATACAAATAATCATAGCCAGATTGGATAGGTGGATCAGTAGGGACGAATGCTTGCTAGGGAAGCATGAGGAACTAAGTTTGGAACTCTAGCACTCATTTTAAAAGCTGGGTGTTACTACTCCTGCCGTAATCTCAGAGATGGTAGGGGCAAAGACTGGAGGATCATCCTGTTAGCCTAGCCAATAAATGGCCAGCTCCAGGTTCAAAGACTGACTCAGGCAAGTAAGGTGGAAAGCAGGATAGAAAGGTACCTGGCATACTCCTCTGGCTTTCATCCATTTCCCTACATACATGCATAACACACACACACACACACACACACACATGCACACATACACGCACACATACACACGCAGAGGAATGAATGAATGAATGAATGAATTAGGGTAGCTTACAATGCTGACAGATGAAAGTGCCAACATGAGCATCTAAACCTCACCAAGTCTCTGACAAGCACTTTGACTACACACAAAGACGAGCGAACACAAAGGCAGACTTCTAAGAGGAGGTATCTAAAAGCACAATGTCACCAGAGTCACTGGAGTTCTAACGTCACTTACACCTGTTTCTAGCCCATTCATCCACACCATACAGGCCAGGAACACATTAGCTTTGATTCCATATAGAAGCCACCAAAGAGGGTTGGGAGGAGAGAGGTTAAGCAGAGAGCCTGTGGAAGCATTTGTTACCCAGGCAGGAATAATTAAAGGCTTAGCTACAATGCCTCATTTATTTAGAGAGCCATGCATCTGACATTGCTTTCCTTGGCCCTTTGCAAGGCCTACCCACAACCCATAGACTGCCTAGACGTTAATTATTTTCAGCAGTCAAAACACAAGCAAATTAAGCCCAAATCAGCAGTGATCAGCAGTAACCACTCCAAAAAACCAGTCAACTAGGCATGTGCTTTCCAGACAGGTTACTTTCTTATTTTCTAGGAAAGCATCATTACTCAAGAAAAATGTCCTAAAAATACAAACAGGAAAATGATTGCCACCAATAAAATGGTCTGAAAGGAATCAATACGCACAAGCACACACACGCACACACACACACACACACATGAACACAGGCACAAACACAGGCAAGCACAAACATGTGCATACAAACACACACACATACACACACACGAGCATATAAATATATATATACACACATGTGCACATACACACATGAGCATATACGTATATATACACATGTGCATATACACACACATGCACACACACATGTACACATACAATAACTATCATCAGAAATTCTAAGAGTGATTTATGATCTTGGAATGCCAATAGAACAACCCAAAAGTCAGTATTTCTCAGACAGATAAAATAGCATAATCATGAGAAAACAACAAAATATTACAAACACAGGACATTCTAGGTCAAAAGAAGGCGTCTATCAGTTAAAAAATTTAAGAGGAAAAAAAAAGAAAAGAAAAAAAGCATGAAGCTTCAAAAAACAGAAAACAAAACAAAGAATGATTCACTGAATTCTAAGTGAGAATTCCAGCAAGAAAAAAACAATGAAACAATGAAAATATCTTTTTAAATGGTCAAAAAAATGAACCATATATATTTTCAGATTGAAAAATCCTCTGAACTTCCCCAGTGCAAAAGGAAAGGGAAACCCAAAGGATGTCTTCCCCAGTGAAGGTTTTCCTGTACTAGAAGATTTCACTGAAGTTTATTCTTTCAAATGAGGCAGGGAAGAATTAAAATGGCCCCAGGCTACTCAATGCAACTCTAGACCACAGAACAATGATTTACATGTTTCCAAGAAAAATGATTCCCTATTTAAGTTTCTCTAAGAAACGGAAACTACCAATCAGTGAGCTAGCTTAGGGCACAAATACATAAAATCCCAGTGCAGGGAGAGCCCCAAAGCAGAGCTGTGTGACAAGAATAATGGTGACCCAGGCCTGACTGGAAAACACCACAGACAACGATGCCGAGACGAGTTGAAGAGGATGAAATGCATGGGGGAACTCAGAGAAAGGGAGTCAACACGACAAAGGGACACTTGGTGTGGACTTTCAGTTCTAGCAGAGAATTGGGGGTGGGGGAACGGTGGATTTGCAGCAAATGCCTGAAAGTTAAACAAGCAAAATGCAATTGTTTACATTAAAATACATAAGAAAATAATAACAGAATATCCGGTGGTCAGACTCAGGAACATGCCAGTCATAACCCAGGGACTGACTACAGAGCTTCTGCATGAGAGAAAATAATTATATATGTATGGACTTAAAAATCCAAGGAGGGAATTATATTTCAATACCCAACACTGGGACTTTCAAAAAAAAATCCAGTTTTCTTTAGAACCAATCATTTCCCAATCTAGACAAATAGCAAAGAGACTGCTACACCAGCAGAAAGTCTCTAAACTGAGTAGAAAGAAATATAGAAAACCACAAGCCAGGAACTCCAGTTTCCACAAGGAATCCCATGGAACCTTTGGACTTATAAAATCACAGCCATACACTTCTCAATTAAAATAAAACTTCATGCTAAAGAAAGGCTTTCAGATTATTTGATCTATAAACTATAGTGTGAATTGAATTTTGGAATTGGATTCTTAACTTTTCACGGAGTCTTTGGTTTGTTTCATCTTACGTGGTTTGGCTTTAGAGTAAGACTAGGGTGAGCCATTCTTATTCAGAAAGTAAATTCTCCATTGATTGTGTCCATCCCGCCTTCATTAGACCTTGGGTTCTATAACTGCTCATAGCCCTACCCCAACAGCCCTAATTTTTATGTTTATCTCTATATAAAGTTTGCTAGTACACCATGATGGTTTGTTTTTTAACACAACATATATCTATCTCTGTATGTCTAGTGTCTGACCCAATGTCCACTAACAAAATAGAAGATTAGAAGATATATATATAGATATATATATATATATATATATATTCATTATCTTAAAGAGGAAGGTGGGGAAGAAAAGGAGAAAAACAGAAGGGGGAAATATGGGAGGAGAAAGGGAAGGAAAGAGAGGAAGTAAGAGGAAACAAAAATAATGATAATAGTGGTCTAGGAAAGGAGATATTTATAGGCAATTATCTGAACTCTCACCATTCCTTAGGAGAAGATATCATACCTGCTAATTCCAAACTTCAGTCCAGTAGAGCAGAAGAAGACAAAAAGCCAGGAGAAAGCAGCCAGTGAGCTGAGTAAAGAACAGGAGACTCGCAATCAGAGAAGGACCTGCAGTTAGAAAGTTCACAAAGCAGGCCGCGGTCTGTGCTGACAGTGGGGACGCCCAGTTGGGGAGAATAGAGGAGGATCGCCCCACATATTGGCTTGCTAAGATAGACGGGGTCCTCGACAAGAGCCATTTCCTGAGAGAGATAGGCAGAGATGCTTCACTGGGGTGAAATGTGTGATGCAGCCCCAACCTAGAGAAAAGTTAGAGGCTGAGGAAAGCGAGTGGTCACAAGGGCAGGGTGAGCAGGGAGAGATGTGCATTGAAAGCGCTGAGGCAGTTACATACCGATAGGAGATTCTGCAGACAGGGAGGATTGAGGACGGAAGAGGAAGCAGCAAGATGAGCTCTGGAAAGGCTGATGGAAGCAAGCCACCCAGGCTTAGAGAGCGACGATTCCCTCTTAGACAAGAAGGCCCATTCCGAGATATCAGAGGGAGCCGCTGGAAAGATTGGTGTTTGGAAGATGAAGCACTCAACGGATTGCAACTATTTTTCTTTGAAATGTGCAGTTTTTTCAGGCAGTGAAAGAAAACATTTTTCTTCTAAAAGTGATAAAATTGAGTTGTATTATCAGAGCAGAAAATCCACATTCTCTTAAGATAAGATATATATTGGTGGGAGGGAAATATCTCACGATGGTGCCAAGCTGTAGTACATGCCTCTCAGGAATGCTAAAGGATGCTCTGTGTGGGTAAAGAGAGACATGTATAATTCCATTTAGGGCAGAAATACTACCTAAGAAACCACTGTAACATTTAAGCTCAAGACAACAAAACCAAACACAATACTTCGAGGTATTTCTCGGGGCAGTTAATGGTGGACAATTTCAGAGTGCCAAAATACAAATAATCCTGTATATTGGGTATTTGTAAACTTCATGTGAGTCATGTGAATTAGCATGGGCCTTTAAAACATGAGAAAGTGGGGCTGGCAAGATAGCTCTTCCAGTAAAAGCCCTTGCTGTCAGATCTGAAGAACACAGTCCCATCCCCAGAGCCCAGTGGGAGAAAACTGACACCCACATTTGTCCCCTGATGGCTACACATGTACCACAGTACACACACACACACACACACACACACACACACACACACTAAATGAAATACTTTTTTTAATGAGAACATATTCTAAAAGGTTAATTCAATCCATGTCACACAGCCTCCCAACAGCCGGAAGGAGGGGGACAGGGGACTAACTGACTCCTAAATCCATTTTTGTCTTAGTCTCTGTATTTATTTGTATAATTCGGGAAAATTCTAATTTAAAAAAAACACCCACTTTAGCTACTGCTTCAATTTTTAAGAATCGGACATTTGAAACTTCATTTTCCAGCTTACTCATAATCAATTAGCCGTAACTCCTCCCAGATCAATGCGTGCTAAATTCCCCCATCTCTGTAAAAATACACACCAATGAACTCTGTTCAGGCTGTGTGTTGGCTACTGTTGGGGGTTGGCCTTGTGCACTTTATATTCAGATGCTGATTTCTAAGCCCAGACATTTGCCTACAGTCTGGACAATAGCAAGGTCAAGTATCTCTGATCTCAATCTTATGTAAAAATTGTTTTCCATCATTTCTGATTGGTCAGTAAAGAGCTGATTCTGCCTATGCCTTGGCAGAGGAGAGCAGAAGACTGGACTTCCTATCCCAGCTTAGGGTCTCAGGGAGAGAGAAAGAGAAAGGAGAGAAGGACCACAAGGAAAGAAGAGAAGGAGTAGCCATGAGACAGGAGGTCCAGGAGAGTTGTGAAGAGTAAGTAGGTTGCCAAGGAATTTGTCATGAGGATATACATGGGGCAGAGTCAAGCCAGGGCGAGACTCAAACTGTAAGTAAACATGGGGCCTGTGGCTGGGAGGTAAATAACTTAGAATATTAGAATAGATGAATAAGTCTAGTCACGGTGCTTAAAGCTTGTCAATAAAACAAATAAGTATCTGTGTCAAATTATTTGGGGACAGAAACAGATAAGGCTCTCAACCTTAAATTACAGCCTACAGGTCACTCTTTTCTCATGGTTGTGGCCAAAAGTAACTTCAGGGAGAAAAGATTTCTGTTGGCTTGTGGTTGATGAAATAGAGACTATCATAGTGTGAAGGAGGGCAGAGTAAGACCACGGCAACAGGATCATGTGCGTAGGACCGCTCATAGACCAATAGGATCATGTGCGTAGGACCGCTCATAGACCAATAGGCAGAAGAAGGGGAATTTCGATACTTATCTGACTTTATTATTCTTCTCTCATTTACTCAGTACAAGCCCTCGGTCTGTGGGATGGAAATCACTCAGGTTTGGGAAGGTTCTTCTCATCACACGTAATACTCCCTGGAAAGGACTTCACAGAAACACCAAGAGCTATGTCTCCCAGGAAGTTGACATTCAAGTTGACAGTGAGGAATACCCATCATAAGTCTACGCAAACATGTCACATTTAAGCCAAAATATTCTACCCATGCTCCCCAAAAATCTCAGCGCCATCTCATAAAGCAAATGCAATTAGTCTACCTCAGAGCCCCACAAGCCTCAACAGTTCTAAGTCTCCAACTGTGCTAAATCCTCTCCTGGGATGTTAAACAACCGCTTAACTTCAATGTACTACAAGTTCAAAGCACAAGCTACACGTTTCCAGTAGATGATGGCTCAGAGTCAGGGTACACAGGCAAAGACTGGGCCAAAGCAAGACTGACATCCAGTAGGGGGAACAATAAATCCTTTAGTTTCATGTCTGGTATCTGAGGCTCCTGGTGGAACCAACTGGACTCCATAGCCTCGGGGAGTCCCTTTCCTCTGGTTCTGCCACCTTCGGCACATACACTCTCCCTGTTGGGCTGGCAGCATTCCATGTGTGCAGGTTTCCTCCATGAGTGTCTGTAGCTCTGGGATACCACTGACGCTTCAGCATTGCATTCATAGCCTCATGCATGGCCCCTTGGAGGTTCTGTGATGGAAATCTGGCCCTGTTGTGCGTGGCCTGACCCCAGGATCCTTCTGAAACTTCAGTGCAGGCATTTTGGAAGTCTATAAAACTAGGACTGTGTGAAAAAAATACTGCTAAGTTTTGCAGTGATCTAGAGGTGCATTCTGACACCCTTTTATCACATCATAGTGCCTTGATGGGTGTGCCTGAGAAAACAACTCCCTAAATGGTTGCTTTCCAATGAAGAACCACTTTGGAGGCATGAGCATTAACTATCAACTTGACAGGAATCTAGAATCACTGAGGAGGCATCTCCAGGTCCACAAGGGAGGGATCATTTAACCTCTGAGGACAACTGTGCGAGATGTACTGTTGAATGTAGGTTTGTTTTCCTCACATAATACATCCAAGTTGAGGTTTCCTCTCCCTCTGTTTGTCCAAATTCCTTCCCACTTATACTTCCCAATATACTCCCTGTCCATGTCTCATTAAAAAAGGGGCTTCCGAGGAATAATAAAACATAATAATATATCTAACCCAAATAGGATAACACACACACACACACACACACACACACACACACACACACACACACACACACACACACAAGAAAAAGAGCCCAAGGAAAGGCAAAAAGACAGGTCGAGTCGCAGAGTCTCACTCATTCACATATATAGGAATCCCATGATTATAAAACACTAAACTGGAGGGCATAATATGTATACAAAAGACCAGTGATGCTGATAGAAAGAAAAATATAAATAAATAAAACAATAAAAATAATACAATTTAAAAAAGAAAAAGAAAAGAAAAAGCCCAGACACAACATTATGAGACAGGGAACCTCCGGTGATGCCACTGAGTTCATTTTCAGCTGGCATTGAACTGCTGGCCATTCAGCCTATCCTTCAGAGCAGTTTGTTGCCCTAGTAAGACTCTCCTGGGGGTTGGGGATTTAGCTCAGTGGTAGAGCACTTGCCTAGGAAGCTCAAGGCTCTGGGTTGGTCCTCAGCTCTGAAAGAAAGAAAGAAAGAAAGGAGGGAGGGAGGGAGGGAGGGTGGGAGGGAGGGAAGAAGGTAAGAAAGAGTTCGTATGTGCACCAATCATATATTGATGTGGAGAACCATGTTTCTTTGGTGTCCTCCACCACCACCCCGGCTCTTTCCGCTCTTCTCTTTTTCAAGGTTTCTGAGCCCCGTGGGACTTGATGTAGACATCCCATTTAGGACTGAGCGTTCCAAGGTTTCTCACTCTCTGCATATCGTCTGGCCGTGGGTCTCTGTGTTTGTTCCCATCTGCTGCAGGAGGAAGTGTCCTGATGATAGCTGAGTAAGGCGCTGATTTATGATTATAGAAAACTGTCATTAAGAGTCATTTCACTGCTGTGATTTTGGGTTTGTTGTTGTTTGTTTGTTCATGTTTTGTTTTGTTTAAAACAGAAGCATTTGGCTTTGCCCTAGGTTCCTGGGCTATGCAGTTGCTGGTTCTTCATCATCCAACCAGTGTTGGCTATGGGTTCTATCTCATGGAGTGGGCTTTCAGTCAAATCAGACATTGCTTGGTTACCCGCACAAACTTTGTATCACCATTGCAATAGCACATCTTACAGGCAGGACACCCCTGTAAATAGAAGAGTTTGATGGGTATTTACATTCTCCTTTGGTATGGGACAGAGTGTTTTCATGTCCCAAAGACACTAGTGTGTAAGGGGTTTTCTAAAGTAGGTTAGCTGTAAAGGTAAGGCCCACACTAAAAGTAGACAACTTCCTCCCTGGGCTTGGGTACCAGTGTGTATAACAGGAGAAACCTAGCTGGGTCAAGTATTCCTTACTCTGTTTCTTGACTATGGATGCACGGTGACCAAATGCACTGTACTCTCAAGTTGTGAGTCACTCTAAAACCCTTCTCCTTTAAGGTGCTTTTGTTGATAGGCCATTAGTGAAAGAAAAATAACTAAGGACTATCAGCAGCTTTTCTCAGTTTAGATTGTCTTTTCAAACGAATTTGCATTACAAGCTAGAGCTTTCAATGGGTAGGCTTTTCCCTCAGAAACAGCTCTTTGTTATTTCAATGAAAGCAAAAGATTCCCTAACTGCTAATCCCTTAGCATTACAAATGTTTTCTGGGTACTCTCCAGTCTGAAATTTTAAATTTGGCCAGAACTAGAAAATCTGCAGCACCACAGACTTCACTGACATCTGCATCAAAATAGTACTTTCTGGATGTGATCTGGTATTGGGTGGGGGGAAGGACTGAAGCCCTGAGGACCAGCAGAAAGAATGGAAACAGGCAACTTCAGGAAGTAGGAAGGGGAGATCCTCCAGAATGTACCAGAGACCTGGGAGGTGAGAGACCCTCAGGAATCAAAGGGAGGGGCCTTAGATGAAATGCCCTACAGTAGGGAGAGGGATAGAGCATCAAGTGAGGGATGGGGTCTCCATCCCACAGTCAAAACTCTGACCCATAATTGCTCCTGTCTGAAAGAACTGCAGGAATGAAAATGGAGAAGAGCCTGAGGAAAAGAAGGTCCAGGACAGGCCCAAAGTGGGATCCAGCTCAAGGAATGGCCCCAAGGCCTGATGCTATTACTGAGGCTATGGAGCACTCACAAAAAGGGGCCTAGAATGACTGCCGTCCTCCAAAAGACCCAACAAGCAGCTGAAAGAGTCAGATGCAGATATGTGCACCCAACCAGTGGACAGAAGCTGCTGACTTCTGTGGTTGAATTAGGGAAAAGCTGTAAGAAGCTGAGGAGGTGGGTCACCCCGAAAGAGGACCAGCAGTCTCAATTAACATGGACCCCCAAGATCTCTCAGACATTGGACCACCAACCAGGCAGCATACACCAGCTGATATGAGGCCCCCAACACATATACAGCAGAGGACTGTCAGGTCGGAGTTCAGTCAGAGAAGATGCACCTAACCCTCCAGAGACTGAAGGCCCCGGGGAGTTTAGAGGTCTGGTGGGATGGGGTTGGGGAGTGGAGACATCCTCATGGAGACAGGGGAGTGGGGAGGAGTATGAGATGTGGAGCAGTTGGAGGATGGACTGTGAGGGAAATAAAATCTGGAGTGTAAAAAAAAATAAGATTAAATAAAATAAAAATAAATTACCACCCCACACCCCCACCCCAAATAGTACTTTCTGTTCAAAGTAACTGATACAACGGGTACACAGCAAGTGCTGAGTCCGGATTTTTTTTAACTCTTTCCTTCATAGCATATCATAAACAAAAGAAAACTATAATCATAGAAATGGTTTCCAATGTAAGTCTTTGAAAATAATCTCCTAGGAATCTGGCCCATGCCAGTGGAGGACAGATCAGCGAGAGTTCTATGCTAGCCTAGACTGCATTGAAAGTCCTTACATCAAAAATAATTACATAAACAAACATCACAGCTACAATAACAAATTCCTATGTAGGTTTTCCCAGCCACTGACATCTTACTGCAATCTAAGTGTCTATGAGACGTTGTGACCTTGACTTCATAGTCTCCATTTCTTACAACTTCATAAAAATAATAAAGGACACACGGTTCAGTTGAAAGGAATTTCAAATATTTCATAATAAACACATTAATCACAATAGATTTTAAGGCTGTCTGAGGAACATGCAACTATGCTGAAAGATCTGTCTTCTTGACACACGCTTCCTGATGGTCAGAGTCTGGTCAGCTAACTCTGAGTTAGTAGTTGGAGGACTAAGTGGTAGTAAGTGGATGTGACATTTCTTATCTGTGTCTCAACCCACAAGAACTGACTAGACAGTGTCCTGAAGCAATAAGAAAAACAAAGTCTCAGAAACTAAACACCAAAATGCCAGGTACAGGGACCAGGAAATTAGGTGGAATGATGACAGCTGTGTTCAAGAGTGAACTACAAGAAAATCTAAATTGATTAAGGGAGTGGAAAATGACTAAATGTCTCTCCTAACAATAATAATAGTAATAAGCCAGGCATATTACTATATAAAATATGGGTAAGTTTTAGAGACAGGCTAAATGACAAAATTATTTGTGTCTCTGATGAGAGAGAGCATCAACTTCAAATTTCCATTAAAAAACAAAAAGCAGATGCTCTCCCATGATAAGCCAACAATCACCAGGTGTCAGAGCTTGGTCCAAGAAGAGTCACGTGAAGGGAATGCTGAGTACATGTGAGACGAAGACTCCATGAAAACAAGACAAGAGCCTTGTGACCTGAACTTCTTGAAAAACACAGACTTGTTCTTGGAACCTGCTTTCTGTGCCCCTCCCAGTGTAACAGATAGTAGTGAGTTTGCTTCAGATTATTTGATACGACTGGTTATTATTTGTTTATATGTCTCTATAGGAAAACATGTTTTTACACATGAAACTTTTCCTTGGGATTGTATGTATCTTGAACTCATGAGAACTTGACTCCTGTGAGCTTTCTTCCCCTCAGAGTATTCAGTGTCTGATGCTCTGGATAGAGTTGGCTATTGCATGCCCAGTTCGTTTTTAGCTTCCATTCTTCCTGGTTGGCCCACTGCCTTTAGAGCAGTAAACAGCCGGTGGGGGAATGTACCTTCTACGGGGCTATCAGTCACACTGAGACCTCTACGTGTGAGCTAAAGACTCAGAGACACAAACCTGCCCCTTGTGTGTCCTACTTGAGGAAGCTTTAGGAGGAAGATAACCATGCCCCTCAATCTTTCATTGCAGAACACCCAACCACCCTTCATCTGCCTTAATCGATGCAGAAGGAACCAGAAAAACTAACAATAAAACTGTTCACACACAGCCTTATGATAGCGTGATGATATGAGCAGTGGGTGTTGGAAAGCAGTGAAGTAGGAATGTCTGTCTGTATTACGTTCATGAAAAAAGACTATGAAGCAAATAAAGATTTATAGAAATGCAATTAATGCAAAAAGTATGTCAGGACTCTAAGCAGAAGCACTGAGGTTTTAAATTGTTATATAAACTATCTCCTGACACTGTAAATTCAAAGCAACCCTTAAGAAAAAAATAGCACATGGCTTATTTATGGAGCTCGACAAGCTATTTCTAAAATACATGTGGAAGTGAAAATAGGCAAATCAAAAAAGGAAGGGACATGGATAAGTAATGTGTTAAAGAAATCTTCGTGTCATGTCAGTTTAGGAAAGTTGCGTACTTGTTAAATATGAAAACATTCTATAAACTGATACAAGTAAAATGCCATTCTGGCACCAGAATAAGTTTACGAAGCAGCAGAAAAACATGGGTGTCATATGAACATGCTAGTCCAGTCCAGGACAAAGGTGATCTTCAAACTAAAAAGACAAACTGGTATTTAAATATTATAGTGAAAATGATTATTTGCTATGAATGAAGTTGTTAAGCCACTTCCCAACATAACAAGGCAATGTCAGAGTAAATAAGAAAGCTAAATGCTATTTGCAGGACAAAGTAAGTCTTCATAATATCATGGTATGAACTGCTCTCCTGCTTGAGGCAGAAAGTCTGGAAAACATGTACAGAACAGGGATTTAGCCTCAAGAAAAATTAGATTTTCTCATATCAAAAAATATTTTGAAAGATAAAGACAAATAGTGACTAGAAAACAAAACTCACAATATTTTAACAAAAAAAGATAACCAAGAGAGATCATCCTATGCCAGCAACATGGAACTCTCTCCCAATAAAGACATCCATCAGCTACAAATATCAAAGAAGGGAAAACTTCTTTCTGTTCTTCTGTTCTTCCCATACTAATATTGTTTTCAGAGATAACTAAATCATTCAGACAATACCTCTAAAATTGATGTTGGACTTCATGTCACTCCTGGGACACAAGCATAACCAAAGACTGAGATTAAATACATTTCTGCTCTTTTTAAAATAAAAATTAGGTCTGGTAAGATATCTCAGTGGTTAGAGATATCTTGCACCAAGCCTGACAACCTAAGTTTCCTCCCTAGAACCTACATGCTGGAAAGAAAGAAAAACTGACACCCAGAAATTGTCTCCTAACCACAGCATACATATATACAGGCCATAGAACATGCATGTACACACACAAAAATACAGCTAAAGTCTTAAACTGTGTGTGTGTGTGTGTGTGTGTGTGTGTGTGTGTGTGTCTATGTGTGTGTCTGTGTGTGTGTGTGTGGAGAGAGAGAGAGAGAGAGAGAGAGAGAGAGTGAGAGAGAGAGAGAGAGAGAGAGAGAGAGAGAGAGGAGATAAAAACTCCTTCAGTTTGAAGATGAGATGTGAGACACAGAGCAAAGTGTCTTACCAACAGCAACCTGTTGCCACCTGACCCCCTACATCCCCTGAGCCAATATGGAGAATCAAAGGTTCTACCCTAAAGCCATTAAATCTAACACAAACTACAAGCAAAGCAAAAAGGAAATTTACAACTTCTGCAAATCAAACAAGCTTCCTCAAAATACAGTTTTCACCTCAGCATCAACCATTTTTACTTCCACTGGCTCCAACACCAACTTGGGGTTAAGATGTATTTTTGTTTCCCTGTGGCTAGTTCTAAAAGCAGACAGTGGCACTAGAGGCCTTATCATAAAACCAAAGGTGGCCCATCTTTTTACTTGATCATCATAGGGGGATAAAAATCAAGCATAATTAATAAAGGGGTAGGGGTGAGGAATAAAATGACCTTCCATTTTAGGTAGGCACAAATGTAGATGCTATCTTGGCCCAAAATCAAAACCATAGAGAAATAAAATCTTTGCTCATTAATTTTGCAGAGAGCATCAAAACAAAGCACTTTTACTATTTTAGTTAGTATTACTCTTGCTGTGACAAAACAGGGTGGCCAAAAGAAACTTAGGAGGAAAGAGTTTATTTGTTTATTTGGCTTACACTTCCATATCATAGTCCATCACTGAAGGAAGTCAAGAGCAACCCAAGCAGAGCAGGAACCTGGAGACAGGAGCTGATGCAGAGTCTATGCAGGAGTGCTGCTTACCCGCCATTCCGTTATAGAACCCAGGACCACGAGTTCAGAAATGAACCCATCAACAATGCAACCATCCCTCCTCTATCAATCACTAAGTAAGAATTTCCCTACATACTTGCCTACAGCCCAATCATATTGAGGCATCATATTAGAAGCTCCCTTCTCTCAGATGACTTCAGGTTGTGTCAAGTTGACATAAAACTGGCCGGCACCCAAACCAACACACTCTATGGAATAGTAATTTTCATACAAATGTGCACATTGGATTCACGTTGAGAGTTCTGTAGAAACACTGACTCCTGGGAATCTAATCCAGTTGGTCTATCAATCAGCAGTGGAATAGGGACTTTTTTAAAAAGCATCTGGTGGCTCTGATATAGTCAAAGTTGAGGACCACTGCCTTAGATGTTTCATTGTAAATTTCTTGGTATGTTTCAGAGGTTCTCGTGATGGACTGTATAAACGAAACGAGAGGGAGAAAATAAAAGAGTACACATCCAAGGGCAGTGGACTAATGTAAACATCCAGAGTAGCATAAGAGGATCCAACAAGGTCTGGAGATGACGATAAAAACATCATAGCCTATGTAAAAGGCAATAATACACATATGAAAATAAGAGATGGTAACATACCCAGAATCTGTGGTCCAGGTTTAAAACAGGAGGAAAAAGAAGAGGGAAGAAGAGAGGGGGAGAGGGGAGATGGGGAGGAAGAGGAAGCAGCAGCAACAACAGCATCAGTGCCCAAGGCGCCTGTAGCGTTGGGTTGGGCCTTTCATCCCTGGCCTCCTATTACATCCCCAACGTTCCTGCAGAGGCAGGTGTTATCAGGTAGCTATTGTAATCTCTATCCCACAATGAGGACTCTGCCTCAGAGACATAATATAACTTTATCAAGGTTACCCAGGGCCCATGCTTGTACTAAAGTTCATATCTGTCCAAACCTCACACTCTATTTTGTCCAGATTATTAATGGAATTACTAAAAACAGACTTAAAAATCCATCAATGTGACAACTACTTCTTCCCATGAGATAGGAACTCACCCTTATCATGTGCTTACACTTGGCTCACTGCCAACCTCTCAGTGCCTGGAGGAAGCCAGGAAAATTATGCCAATTTGATTACTAAGACCATACAGCTTCACAGTGAACTCAGAGAGCTAATTTGACTATAGAGAAACATACTAGATTTTCTTCATGTTCTGTAAGGAAGTTAGATTTATAACTTAGCTTCCCTCCATCACACCACAGATGTTGACATTTTACCTTACCACTTGCAAATTTGGCTTCTTAACCACACTTAGGTAAGTGACATGTCCCCAAGGCTGTTTTCCCTCAGGGACAATGCCTCATGCACTGTTCTTCTTTGCCCTGAGGGTGTCCAAACATCTGGGCTAGGTGAAAACGATTTTGTCTACCTGAACATGACGGTTGTTTCCATCACTCAGTAGCTTTGGATTTATGTGAATTTGATCTAATCATTTCATGCCAGAAGCTTCCAAGTGCTGCTCTAGAGTTTTCTATCAATACATATTTTATAAGTCCTTATGGTTTCCTGGCTTATAATCACATTCTTGAAATTAATTTGATGTCCAAGCCCCTTTGGTCATCATCCATCTTATTTGTAAATGTCACTTCTCAGCAGTTCCTTTCCCTGGGAACTATAAATACAAATCCCATTCTTGGTGTGCTCGCCTCTTCGATGAGTCACAGTTTATTCTGACCTTCTCTTCCTCTTATCTCTTTCTGCAAACCATGAACCTACAATCTGAGCCATCCTGTCCCATGCCTGTTCTGTCTGATTCACCTGTACCGTATTGGTTCAGCTCTTGGCTGTGTACCACGGGAGTTGGTGTTTGGGGACCCTTTCATTCGTCGTCTTCTTCAGAGAAATGGAAGCAATTTAACTGCGTCAGCCATGAATCAAAGTCACTCTCACCTGCTTGGGGCTTTCGATTCACCAACTAGCTGAGCATTCCAAAATGTACTCCCCAGCCATCTAATTTCTTTGTCAGACTGAATGTCTGCTGTGCCTTTCAAAATGTGACAGACACACAATTGCAAGTGGAACAAAGGCGGGGGGGATGGACTTCATACCTCCTCCCATGGCCCTGTCTGTTTGATTAGTTGGCACTCAGAAAAAGGCTCCGGGTTTTGAGCTTTCAATGTCCCTGAGCCTAGAGCAAGAAATAACTGGCCAAAGAGATAATTTGTACTCTAGAAGAAATGTCAGGCATCAAGCCTGGGAAAAATGCCATCATGTTAATCGTTGGATCCACAGGGAAAAGGAATAGGCTAGGGGAGGTGGGCAAATGACTGGAAAGTCAGTTCATAGCAGAATCCACCTTCCACTAGCCTGGCAAGACAGTCTGAGGAAGAAGGCAACTCCACCCAAGTTTTGGGCTTGTTGGTTTTGAGTCGTTGGTTTAACCCTACACATCCCACAACCCTGTTATCCCAAATTAGACTACCAACATATGCCCATTGCTCTGTGGGAAAAGATGCAAGTCCCAGAAAGCATCCATCTTGAAGAGTAAAAATTAAAAGAATGTACATCAAGGGAGTAAAAATGAGGGGGAATGATCAGAAGCATGAAAGTCAACAGAAGACACCGCTAAGGTCAGCATTTGCGCAATATCAAATAGGAAAGGACTCTCAGACTTCTAAGTGCTGAGCTCCCCATGGACACCAACAATGGCAACAATGTTCTTGCTTCTGCTGGGGATGATGAATGAGGCTACAGGAAGAGGAAACACAGATTCAAGGGCACTATATTCATGTGTGCCAATTCTCAAACTAATTAGCACAACTCATCTTGTAAAGCAAATAATACACTAAATTTTCCATGCAGGATGTGTTATGTTAGAGGAACAGGTAAGCTTCACCCTTATGGTTAGAACAGACCCTGAGCACCTTCAGAAGTCAGCAGAGATTCATCACTGAGAAGATTAAATGCACAAAAAGCTTTCTCTCAGGAGAAAGAGGCTGTCCATTGGGACAGCTACCAGGTTAAATGTGAAGCAGTATAAAGTATATGACAATTACTTTTGCTACCAGCAAATGCTGACTCTGCACTGTGTTAGGTATAGTTAATAATAGAATATTCTGTAGGCAGAGAACAGAATATCAGCACAGAGACATTCTTTTAACTGTGATTGAAGTGAACATTTCAGAAGTCAGTTTAGAACTCCATTCACATCTAATAGAGAAACAGGATGGACTCTGAAGTCATTCATTGCTCATTGATCCAAAATAAAAATCATTATTGGATGGTTCTCCTGAAGACAGAATGATATGTTGCTTTGTCAGGCTTCCATAAATTTTATGTGCATACATATCAAGTTGCTTAAAAGTCAGAGAATCTCCCAAACCTAGCTGTTTTCACTCCCCAGAAAGGTAGTAGTAAAAACTTTTGCTTCTGTCTCCTTTACTTCTATTGATCACAGTGTGTGACTCATAATATCATATGACTAAAACCATGTCATTGGAAGTTGTTGCACTGTGAAGGCAAGACTTCTGTTATTGTCACGAGTGTCCATTTTCCTTATTAGATTGAAGCTTTCCCCTCTAATTTCTCCTGATGCTCAAATACTTGGGCCATTCATAAGAGTTTTTAAGTCTGTATTTGTCATTATTATATCAACAGGGGGTCACAAAGGAGTGCTTTGTGATTTCTTTATTGTCCCAGGTGGCCATTAACCAAAGACGCTTTCTAGTGGAATATGTTTCAGTGAATATATTTTATGTCTATGTTATGCATGTGTATATATTTATACCTATATAACATATTACCAAATGGAAAAGATTTCCAGGCCTTGGTTCTGATTAGGGGTTATGGCAGCAATTAACAGAGGAACAGACAATGTAAGCTAAGTGAGTGCCTGCTGATAATTTCACTTTTAGTTCTCTAGGGAAAATTCCACATGCCTTTACACAGCTTCTCTCAATGGCAACACCAGAGTACCAAACTATGTACAGTAGGATGTTGATATTACTACAGTGGACTGGGCTACTCCAGGTTTTGTATTTTCATTTGGAAATGGGAGTGTTTATTAATTTGTCCAAGCGAATCAAAGCTCACAATCCAGTACCACAGGCAAAACACAGAAAAGCTGCATCCAGAAGGACCACTTGTGCTATTCTTTTACACCCAGACCCAATAACTCCTACTCCTTTTCAAAACTGACCCATTCTTCATTTTGGTAACTTATCAATACTTTACAATAAAATCATACAGTATGTAATCTTTAGGGTTGAGCCCTTTAATTGAATATGACTTCCTTAAGATTGTCCCAAATTGTTGGGTGTATCAAGAATTATTCCATTGCATATCTCTGGAGAAGATGTCCAAGAGTACGATTACTGGGTCCACAATAATCAAATGTTTGGTTTTAGAAGAAACTGTCCAGCTGATTCGCAGAGCCAGTAGACTACTTTCCACTCCTACTTTCAATGTGCAAGCAAGCTGGTGTCTCCTGTTCTTGCCAGCACCTGATGCTTTCCGTCATTGTCTAGCCTTCCCCAGTGCTAATGTGCACGCAGAGACATCCTGCTCATTATAATGTGCATTAGCTGAGGACCTTCTGACAGTGTGTGTATTTTCCATTACATTCTCTTTAATGAACTTTTTGTTCATTGCCTTGGTGTATGTCTCTGCTAACGTGATAAAACACTGGCCAAAAGCAGTGTGGAGACTGTCTTAGTCACTGTTTTATTGCTACGAAGAGAAACTGTGACCTAGGCAACTCTTTAAAAAAAAAAAAAAAACAAAACATTTAATTAGAGGCTTGCTTACAGTTTCAAAGATTTAGGCATCATAGTGGGAAGCATGGGGGCAGGGAGCATAGGGGCAGGGAGCATGGGGGCAGGGAGCATGGGGGCAGGGAGCATGGGGCAGGGAGCATGGCGGCTGGGAGCATGGCGGCTGGGAGCATGGCGGCTGGGGAGCATGGGGGCAGGGAGCATGGGGGGGGCATGGGGGGCAGGGAGCATGGGGCCCAGGGGCATGGCGGCAGGGGCATGGGGGCTGGGAGCATGGGGCCTTGGGAGCATGGGGCAGGGGAGCATGGGGCAGGGGAGCATGGGGGCAGGGAGCATGGGGGCTGGGAGCATGGCTGGGAGCATGGTGGGGAGCATGGGGCAGGGAGCATGGGGCAGGGAGCATGGGGGCAGGGAGCATGGGGGCAGGGAGCATGGGGGCAGGGAGCAAGGGGGGGGAGCATGGGGGCAGGGGAGCATGGGGGCAGGGGGCATGGGGCAGGGGCCTGGGAGCAGGCAGGTGTGATGCTGGAGATGCTGAAAGCTACATCCTAATCTACCACTGCAGAGAGAGAGACACTGGGCCTGGCATGGACTTTTGAAACCTTAAAGCTCACCCCTAGAGACACACTTGCAACAACAGGGCCACACTTACTCCATCAAGGCCATACCTCCTAATTCTTATAATCCTTCCAAATAGTTCCACTCCCTGGGTACCGATCATTCAAATATCTGAGCCTATGGTGGCTATTCTTATTCAAACCTCCACAGAGAAGAAAGGGTTAATTTCATTTTACACTTCCATACAACAAGGCAGGAACCTGGAGGCAGAGACTGCACCTGGCTTGTTCTCCACAACTTGCTCAGCCTGCTTTCTAATACAATAAATATAAATTGTGTATATCTTACACACCCTGACTAGGGCTAACTACCATGTACACCTTTCAATCAAGGTCTACATCATTCCAAAGATTCTCTATGACACTTTCCAACCAGCTCCTGCCTTAACTTTCTCTACCCACTTTCCAATTCCCATCAGTATTAGATAGACTCGGATGACTTATCTATTCTTGGATCTCATTCTTTATAAGGTTCATGAATAGGATCCCTGTAGAATAGGTGAGTCAGATCTATTTTTGTTTAACATAATCATCTTGAGATCCCGTCGACCCATGAGTTAGTGTGTTTCACCAATGTGCTCTTTCTTGTTGCTGGACAGTATTCAATTGTGTGACGATATCATATGTTACTTACTTATTTCCCCATGGGGGGTCATTTCAGTTGTTTCTAGTCATTAGAAATAAGGCTGCTAGAAGCATTCTCATTAGAGCCTTTCTATAAGCATATATATCTCTTCTCTTGAGTAAACAAACACCTACAATTAGAATCGCTGGGTTCATAGATTCTTTGGCTTTCGCATATGTTAAGATCTCTATTTCCGTCACTCTTTGATCTTTTATATTAGCTGTTCTGTATGTATAGAGTGGTTCCTTATTGTGGTTTTAATTTTCATTCCTTGGTGATTATGTTACGATTTTCTGTTTTTATAGAAAACCTTCTTGTCTACCACTTTATGGTGCACCCAGGTATTTTTCCCAAATTTTAACTGGACTGAACACCCTTTTCAATTTCGTAATTGTTTATTATAGAAACTTTCTTCATATAAGCCCTTTCTCAGATATATGTTGCAAAAAACATTTGGATTTTTTCTATTCTGTTTCATAACCATGCCAATGTTGTTGTTGTTGTTGTTGTTGTTGTTGTTGTTGTTGTTGTAGGAGAGGTATTTATATTGTTGTTATTACTATTGTTGGTATGTGTGCTCCAAGTTTACCAGTCTCTTTCTCCTCTTGTCTTTTTCCTCGTCTTTTTTCTCAGAACTTTGGAGTTTTCTCTGTGGGTAGTACCTGTCCAGGATGACTGTTCCCACACGGTGAAACTGGTGCACCATGGCAGCCCATGACTACTCAAAGAACTTCTGTTCTTTAAATGCTTTTGATAACAGGCCCCTGCAGAGCCATAGCATGTGGTAGGTGAACCAAAGGATTTCTGAAAGTGAATTTTCCTACAGTCCAGGCCACAAGAATATCCCTCCTGTTGTGAAGAGAGGGACATGTATGGGAGGGCTAGCCAAGAGCAATTCTCCACTGATAATGTTGTCTTTTTAAAATGGAAAAAAAAATTAACTGCACTTAGTTCTTTGGTTTTATCCTGTAATTTCTGCCCACCATAGAGTTGCAAAGATGTTCCTCTAAACTTTCTTCCAGAAATTTAATGATTAGATATCTAGACAGCCAAGCTCCGAGCAAAATAGACTCTGATTTTTTTCTCTCATGTCCAGCTGCTCCAGCATTTATTGAAGGTGTTTCCCACATTGAATTAACTTGTTAAACATTACTAACTCCATAATCTCTAATAACCTTGGTTAATAGCTGTCTGCTTACTTGCAGGTCTACATCCGAGCTTCCTGTTTGGATTCATCCATGGATCCCTCTGTCC
>NC_046165.1:49852768-49855268 GCF_011064425.1 Rattus rattus | reverse complement strand
TTAAGGATCAGACACTCTGCACACTGTGAATGAGGTTACAGAAAAGCTTAGCATTGGTCTGAGTTAGATCACAATGTTATCAGCTTCGGCAAAATAGCCAATTGCAAGGATAAAAGATGCTCTCAGATTAATACTCAGAGGCCAGAGGTTTCAGATACCTAGCAAAGACTGAAACTTTTTGTAAGGCATCTGTTTTTGTTGTTGTTGTTGTTTCTATTTTTGTTTTTGTTTTCCTTTTTGCTATACCACTGAGGTGCTTCTGTAGTAGCTCTAGGCGAAATGAAGCACCAGAGCGCAAGGACCTAAGTTTAACAGGGACAACAGCAATAGGAAATGGAGACGTCCTTCCAAATGTCCTGGACATCCACTGATAGGTTAACCACATAGTCCTCTTCAACTCTTTTGTCTGTTACACAGTGAGTTTCATATGTGCTTGTCATTCACTAACTCAATATAGCATCGGGTCCTGAAGCAACCATACCAGGTCCAGGCAAGGACTTCAGGCTGGACATGCTGAACAGACGAAACTATACCTTTCCTGCAGCTTCTGTGGTATAAGCCCAGTTTATCTCACAAGGACTTAAGATTTTTATGTATGCATTGATCAGTCAGACTTGGAGATTCTTATGTTGTTGATACTTTATTACTGGAGAATCCTGTAAACTCACTAGGGGAATAGCTTAGTGTTGTCACATTTCACCTTTGATGAACTATGTTGGGTGAGGTGATCACATTCATTTGTTAAAAAAAAAAAAAAGTAGAACAGAAACCTACTTTTCAATTTTAGCTATGTATCAGACAAAGGTATTAATTAATATTAATTTCAGATTTGAGGAACAAACTACAGTGTTTCAACAGCAGGTCAGGACACAGGGACAGAGGTAGAAAACGGATCAGAGTTTTAGAAACACACACTGTAGGCTGTCCTGGGAAACCACTGACCTCTCCTGAGCACAGGATGGGTCTTCATCTTGATCATTTATGATGATGATCACTCGGTTAATAAACAGGTGGGAGGGAGGGGCTGGAGAGATGGCTCGGCCACTTAAGAACACTGGGTTTAATTCCCAGCACCTACATGGCAGGTCCCAACTGTCTATAACACCAGCTCTGGGCCTTCTGTCACCCTTACAAAGACATACAAGCAAATGCAAGGAAAAAAATGTATATAAAAATAAAGATGAATTTAAAAAGAAAGAGAATCAACCAAGCCATCTTCTAAATTACTGCACCATTGTAACAAAGCGGCAAACGGCAAAAAATAGGTGGTGGCACTGAGGAACATTTCCTAGAAACGTAACTTTTCAAAAGAGTGTTAGGGCAATTCTGACCCACTAAAACCTCAGACTTCCTTGAGTTTGGAGAAAACAATTGAAGTAATTTCTCCCAAATAGACACAATTTTCCTCATAAGAGAGGGCTTACTCACGAATCTTTCTACATGGCCAGTGGAGCAAAGGCTATTCCCGCCCAGGCCAGACTTGTTCTTACACAGTTCCATCCTTAATGGACTAGGCCAATCTGACTACTTCTAGAATTAATGCTAATCCCACCAGGCAAGAATAAGACCCCTACCATAATTTTTTAAGCCAAATTTGAAGCAAGCTTTACTAAATACTGGCCAGGACAATAGATTTTGCCCAGGTCCACACCCAAGAGTCCCACAGAATGACCAATTAAGTTGTTTGATGGTTTTTAAAGGCAAAAGACAAAAGGCTACATACCCAGTTTTGTCCAAGAAGGGGCAAGCTTACATCCTGAAGTACTTCCTGCCTCTGTGTGATTAAGCACATCCTGTACAACTGGGGCAATCAACCTTGTTGACAGAAGTAAATCATGTGGCTTGTTATTTTACACGAACAACAGCTCCTAGCATCCCAGGACATTGACTGACCTTGGGCAAGTAGGGCTTAGAGGTTAGAGGACTTCTGTTTACTGGATCTCTTAAGAGAGTAATAAAAACTTAAAACATAACTTTTGCCTCTTCCACTATCCTCCAGCCCACTGACTTCTGAGCTGCATCTGTGACGGTTCCTTGAGATCCTGTAGGTTTACAACCAACATGTCAAGAAGAAACCTGAATTGATGGCCTCAGCTTTTTATCTTTTTATTCATCTCCCTCTCCCTCTCTTTCTCCCTCTCCCTCTCCCCCTCCCTCTCCCCCTCCCTCTCTCTCTTCCTCTCTCTCTCTCTCTCTCTCTCTCTCTCTCTCTCTCTCACACACACACACACACACACAAAGACACAGATACATAAACATGTGCGCGTGTGTGTGTGTGTGTGTGTGTGTGTGTGTGTGTGTGTATGTGTGTGTGTGTGTGTGTGTGTTCCTTAAACCATAAATTTCGTGAGTCAGGACAGAATTCAGAAAATATTGCTTATTATAGAAAATATGTTCACTGGACTAAATGAATACATAACTTATTAAGAGACTAAAACTTTGAGATTTCCTTAAGCTTGTTTCTCATTTGGTGCTGTACTAGACATGACAGCTCCCTTCT
>NC_046165.1:49835429-49852668 GCF_011064425.1 Rattus rattus | reverse complement strand
CACCAGTGGAAGGGGAAGCCCTGGGTCCTGCTAAGACTGAACCCCTAGTGAACTAGACTGTTGGGGAGAGGGCAGCAAGGGGGGGAGGTGGGGAGGAACACCCATAAGGAAGGGAGGGGGAGGATGTTTGCCCGGAAACCAGGAAAGGAATAACATCTGAAATGGTATAAGAAAATACCAAGTTAATAAAAAAAAAAAGTCATCAAAATGGCTACAACTGTAATCTTATTTAAATTCAGCCCTGTTCTCAGTAGAAAAACTTACATTGAAAAAAAAAATATTAATGCACCTTCTTGGAGAACTATTAAATAGAGATGTGGATACATTTAAATGGAATAAGAGAGAAAGGTCAGCATAAATGGAATAAATCTCAATGACATTCAGCCTGTCCACACTTCTGGTTGGCTTTGTAATAAGTATATGAGCCTCCATATTATTGGTATTTTATGTCACCTGTTTTCCCTTTGTAAGAATGGCCATGGCTATTCATGGGCTGTCTGAATATGGAACGTGTCGTGCCTACTCACCTTCGACTGCATGAGTCACTTAGACAACCAGAGATATACACTCACGGAATGAGATCACTCCCCCAGACACCAAACAATAATGTCTGCCCTTAGGGACAAGCAGAGGAGCGGCTGCACCTGGATTCCTTGTGCTACACCCTGTGTCTCTTTACCTTTGCAGGGTTGCTCGGGTCTCCTCCAAAGAACCACCTATAGTGCTTATAATCTGTTACATTTTCTCTATCAGTTTCTTGACTCCAAGGACGTGTTGCCTCGAGTAGGCACCATACGTTTCTTAGGGAAGATTTTGCAGCTGAAAAATAAGAGTTCATTTATGATATCGGTTTTTAATAGTTTTCTTTCTCTTGCTCAGCCCTAGCCTGGACTTGTTTATTATACTGTGGTCACACGATCATCATGGCTCCAGGGTTAGAAGGACTACAGAGCTCACTTACGTGATTCTGAGCAGGAATTCTGTGTTACAGAACAAGACATACTATGTGTTCATTAAAAATCTGAAGAAGGCAGCATCTTAAGTGAAGATTTATTTTATGTTTTCAAGATCCTCATTCCGTGATCCTAAGCCTGGACACAGGGTAAACTTGAGATTCTGAGTTTTAATTTTTAAGAATTCTGAGTCAGCGTTGTGAGATGGGGAGAAGAAAGGGAGGTTGAGAACAGCGTAGAGTAGAAATGACCAAAATTCCTTTTATGCATTATGAAGTTGTCAAAGAATAAACAAAATAAATGATTCCAGAAAGACTCCAACTCAGTAGACCTGAGACGAAGTGTGGACATTTGTGTTTCTAGCCAGCATTCTAGAACATTCGGATACCTGCAATCCAGACTCATTCAAAATTTGAGGGTTGAATTGATTCATCATATTTCATATGAACACAAATTATGATTTACTGGGGCAAATTAAATTCATATCTCATGATATTTTAAATGATTGGGTTTATTTCTACTTTTATTTTCCAGCTTTATTGATGTGTAATTGGGAAATATTAAAATTATGTATACTTGAGGTATGCAATATGATGTGTGGATGAATGTATATGGCACCCGATGATTGTCACAGGGAAGGAAATGAACATTCTCATCACTCCTTTTAGTAATACATCCTGTAACTCTGTAATGAGAACACTGATGATCTACTCAGCACACACAGATCTAATCCATAATCTGGTGTCAGGAACTACAGTGCAAAGATTAGAGTCCCCATTATTCATGCCCCAAGGTTGGAAATTAACGTTATTCCAAGCATGTAAAGTTTGATTATGTAGAAATATCATTTGCCTTAATACAAGCTATTATTCAGAGACTTATCTTTCAGAAGACTGCTTTTATGCCATTTACCCATTCTTTCCTGCTGTGGTCTCAGGAGTAGAATGCTATGCCTGTGAACTTTGCTTAGCTTATACCATGTACCGTGTTACTCAGATTTTGGCCACTGTGACAAACACTGGAGATAATCAGCTTAGAAGGAGAAGGCGTTTGTTTTAACTCAGTTGTGGGGTGGAGGTGGGGTTGTTCCAGTGAGTTGGGTTCATTGCTCATTGCTCAAAAGCAATAGCATGGCAAGAGCACGTGATGGTGGGAGCTGCTTGTCTCCTGGTCGCTAGGAGGTGAAAAAAGGCAGAGAAGTTTGGGCAGCACCGCCTTCAAAGGCACATTCCCCATCACTCAACTTCCTCAACCAGGTCCTGCCCCTTACAGATCTCACTGCTATCCCACAGAGTTGTTGACTGAGATCCAAGTATTTACATATGGCTCTATGGGAGACATTTCATTTCAAAATTAAGTCACAAGTGTTTCTCTTTGTTCTCTCAACAGAATGACGATGCCATATCAGTTATTACTGAGTGGGTTCCATTTCAACAATAAACAACTCTCAACCTCTTGTGAGGGACCAATATTGGTACCTTAATATTCATGGAAACTATAGATTGTATTAGGTTTAGTCTTTTGTGCTACACATTCCATGGGTTTGGCTGGATAAACGATGCCAGGTACCCATCATGACAACCTTATGCCGAGTAGTCCAATGGACCCCAAAGTCCCCCATGTACTATTTACCCTTCACTTTCTATATCTAACACGTGGAAATTACCAGTTTTTAATGTCTTCCCATTTCTAGACTGCAACCCATCACACAGTAATTGCTCTTTTCATGTGACAGCATGCATCCAAGTTCCCCACCTGTGTGTTCATTGACTTGATTCTGCAGGGACTCCTGCCGTTGTCTGCATATCTCACTTTTTTCATAATTCACCCATCGAAGACTATGAAGGTTGCTTCCAACTTTTAATAACAGAAGTCCCAACTTGTGTGAGTGTATATTTTCAACTGTAGGTCATATAGTGTATCAATTACTTTTTTTGTTGTTGATGAGAAAAAGCACGCAGACCAAGAGCAGCTTAAGGAAGAAAGGACATACTTTGGCTTCAGAGGGTCAGAGTTCACAGTGGCAGGGAAGGCATGGTAGTAAGAAACTGAAGCATAGAGCTGAGAGAGCACCTTTACCCACAAATGCAAGAGAGGGAAATTTGGAAGCAGGTCAAGCTATAAACTCTAAAAGCCTCACCCCTACCCTGTGATCTGCCTCCATCAACAAGACCGCACCTCCTAATATCCAAATACCTGAGCCTACTGGGGATACATTCAATCGTTCAAACCACCACAAATGGTGAGAGGGAAATCTCTGAGAATAAAACATGCTGTTAATTTTTTTAACCTAAGCTACGTGGTTATTCTGTGTTGATTTGGGGATATTGTTCTATGTTATTCCAACAGGAAGACTCCAGTTCATAAATACCTTTTAGATTCTTGCAGGGTTATAAAGATCAGCAAAACAGAAGAATGGAGGAAGAACTCTATGTGTTTTGCATCAGCAATTCAGGGCTGTCATCTGGAAATGACCCCACTCATGCTCACTGGTAGCATGCCCTGTCTCCACAACAGGGAGCCAAGAAGTTCAGCTTTTTAATTATCCAGAAGAAATGGACAACTGGATACCAGCCATTAGCTCTAGTAAGTACTACATTCTGCTTACAGGTTCATTGAATATTTGGTATGACCTTCTCGTCAATAGAAACAATGCTTACATAACCTGAAGATTCCATGTAGTCATGACACCATTCTCTACATCCCAGAGGTCAGAATGGTGTCGTCTGTACCTTAGACCCAAAGTGCATTTGGAGTTGCAGGCTCTTACTAAGTGAACTTCCTGGCCAAGGATCCCACTGGGCCCTTGCCCTTATCTTCTGTGGGGTTCTTGTTTTTCTTACTCTCCTTTGGATGATACAGTGAGAAGAAATTAGACAACAGATACTGTTGTCCTCTGAGCAGGCTTGTTAGTTCATGCCTTCTAGATTCATCACTCCTACTTCTGAGTCAGTCTAGTTTCTTTATAACGTCTGGTAAATATGTACCAGTGTCAGTACCACGGTGCTTTCACAGATGTTCTTACTCGGTTTGCAATGCAGCTCTGTTCCCTCGTTCCCATCCTCTTCTCCCTTAGATGCTTAGATTAATTGTGAAACTCTGGGTCTAGCAGACTTCAGTGGAAGAACCATTTATTTAGTCTAATTTTTGCATAGCCATATTTTTCTGGCACAGATTTCTGAATGCCTTCCAAATGTATGCAATGATTTCTAACTATGAATGAAGCAGATCATTTCCATTTTCCTGCAGTGTACAATTTGAAGTAGCTCTTGCTCCTCATGGCGTTTCATACCTTTACTCTCCTCCTAAAGTGTGAGAAGCACCTGCTGCTATCGTCTCACAGCTGTGAGCTCTGTATTCCTTTCCATTTTTTAGTGTTTTATAAAAACTTTTCTGTGTGTGTTTGTGTGCGTGTGTGTGCGTGTGTGTGTGTGTATGTGTGTGTGTGTGCGTGCACGCGCACACACATAAGCATGTACACGAGCATGTTCACACATGCATGAAAATGCCTGTGAAGGCCAGCAAGAGCTGATGGATCCCTTGGATCTGGAGTTGCAGGCTGTGTGAGCCACTTGGCTGCTAGGAATGAGACCTAAGTCCTCTGCAAGGGCAAAAAGTGTCCTTAATGTCTGAGCTGTCTATCCAGGCTCCTTCCATTTTCTCTTAGCTTTCAATATAGCTAACTTCTTTTATTTTATCTTTCCTATAATGCTTAGTGTCATGGTTTGAATCATGTCTTCCCTTCAAAATACATTGAAATCTTAACCACGGGTAGGTTAGACTATGACCTTATTTAGAAAAAGAACTTTATAGTTCTTTAATTGAACTATAGTTTATTTACTTTATAAACTTTATAGTTTATTTAATTGAAAATGAAGTCATTAGGATGGGCTCTAACTTAATATGTCTGTTGCCTTTTACAAAGAGTAAATTCATACATGGAACAGATAACACAGAACTCATGAAAATGTCAATGTGAAGGTGAATATAGAGATAGAGATGAGTGTGACAAACCAAAGATCATCCAAGATAGCCAGTGGACCACAGGGGGCAGCAGAAAATCCAGGATCAGGCCCTCTGACTGCCTTGAGGGGTAGCCAATTTCCATATTCTCTCACTAGCCATGTGTGGTGGTTTGAATATGCTTGGCCCAGGAAGTAGCACTATTTATAGGCGTGACCTTGCTGGAGTAGGTGTGGCCTTGTTGGAGGAAGTGTGTCATTGTGGAGGTGGGCTTTGAAAGCGTCCACCCAGCTGCCTGAGGATGCCAGTCTTTTCCTGTTTGCCTCTCCAACAAGAGGTAGCTCTCTCAGCTCCTTCTCCAGCATTATGCCTGCCTGGATGCCGCCATGCTTCCTACTATGATGATAATGGACTGAACCTCTGAACCTGTAAGCCAGCCCCAATTAAATGTTGCCCTTATAAGAGTTACCTTAGTTGTGGTGTCTGTTCACAGCAGTAAAACCCTAACTATGACAACCAAGACAGTAAAGTACTGTGATGAGGTTTCCTGCTGTGTGGTCATTAGTATGAAAACCCTAAGGAATGTGTTTACTTTGTCAAGTGAGGCCAATGACAGGTAAAACTATTGTTCTGACTCTTAACATGACATATTACTGATTTATCAAATGATCACAGAGATGTTACCTGATTTGTTACTGTAACAAAATATTGGATAGAAAGCACCTTAGGAAATGTTTACTCTGACTCATATTTCAGGGGATGCAGTGCATCATGATGGAGAAGTCATGATAATGGGTAGCCCCTTGGCAGTGGAAGCCTCTAGCATCCACTTATAGTGCATTTGCAATCAAGAAACAGAGAGGAATACTGACTGGCTTTCTCCTTTTCTCCATTCTCTTCAGTCCAGAACCTCAGCCTATGGGTGGAGCCATCCATGCAGTGCCTTATTCTTCCCTTCTCTGTTAAGCCTCTCTGAAAGGACCTTCACAAACACACCCAGAAATATGCCTGTCAATGCTTTAGGTATTTATTAATCCAACCAAGTTGAAACTTGAAGGTATTCATCTCCTGAAGCAAGCAATTTCATCAACTGTATCACCACTGTGTAATGTGAGGAACCAACACCAGTGTCTGCCTCACTTATAAGTCTGCCGTATGCTGCTAATAAAATCAAACCCTTAATCCCATTGGCTCAGAGAGTTGTGGCTTGGTTCTCTCTCATGCTCCAAATTCATTGCTGGCTGGCTAGGAGGCATGCCCACTGCTGCCGCCTTCCCTTGGGGACAGAGACTGGCTAGGAGGCTCTGTGCTCACTGCTGCTGTCCTCCCTTGGGGACAAAGGCTGGCATAGAAAGTTCATTTTAGCATTCATTTCCAGACTTAACACGGAAGTCAGGAGATAGAAGAGAACACTTGGTCTCCCACTGACAGTTAAAGCACTTTATCCATTGTAATATATTGGCCAGAACTAATTACATGCCATCAACAATCCACAAAGGGAACAGGGAAGTTTAGTTTTAAGTGCTCAGAGTGTCTGAATCAGCCCTGGCTGCCATTACAAACACCATGTACTTGTTTGTTGGGAAAAAAAAACATTTATTTCTTGTAATTCTAGAGGCTAGAAAGTCAAAGGTTAAGGTGACAATATGATCAAGTCTTGGTTAGGTCCAGATTCCTGCCTTGAAATTGGTCATGTTCTTACTGTGTCCTTATTGGAGGTGTTCTCTCTCTATAAGACACTCATCCTCTCCATTAGGCTCACATTTTCATGACCTAAAATCTCCTAAAGCACTCATCCTTAGCATCATGCTGGGAGTCACTGTGCAACTTAACTTTAGAGGTTCACAAAGATTCAGACCACAGACGAGGCTTAGGAGAGCAAGAGATCAGCATAAGCTGACAGCTGTCACCCCAATAGCCTCCTAGGTTTTGTCTAGAAACTACTAATGCTTCCATTCATTGATTAATCCAGTGCTTATTAAATGAATTATATACACCTATCAGTATGACATAGGTGCTGGGATGAATGATGAATCAAAATGAACTCCTCTGTAGTAGACAGATGAGGCAAAAGTCATTAAATAATGTACTATAGCTATTATAAACCTCTGAGATGGGGATACACAGATCTGGGGTGCTTACAAAAGATTTGACTTGATTAGCAATTAAGAAAAAACCCCAAGGATCCTTGAAGTAAGGCTACTTTCCATGTTGGAGGGAATGCCAAGTGAAGAAGGTTAGGGGTAGTGTTATAAGAAGAGTAGATAAACAGCATATCCTACAAAGACCCTGAGACCATATGAACATTGTCTTTCTTAATCTCAATATAACATGGAATGAGTTACACTGGATTCCATGTCTACAGCTGAGAGAGCTGGCTGTTGACCATGGTCAGTCAGTCCTTCCTGAACACGGACCTGAAGCTTTCTTGTATGTCTACCATGCTCTAGTGTTATGTGGTAGGACCAACATGGGGAATTAAGCTGTTGAGTCCAACTGGTGATTTGTCCCCATAACTGGGTATGCGGGTCTGAGACCTAAGGCTTCAAGGTCAGATGTGGAGAATAGTGCAGAGTCCAGCCCAGACTTTGAATAATAGGATACAAAGAGTGAGACATATGCATGACATTTTCCACCAGAATAGTATTTTTGGCAAGTGAGTTTTTTTTCTTTTTCGCCTCAGGGGTTTTTTCTTCCTTCCTATTTTTGATGTCTGCCCTTTGATCAAAAATAGAGTAAACTCTCATACAAGAACATTTGATTTCCCCTTCAAATCTGACTATTCATAACCCATTTAAAATTGATTTATAGTCTTACAGGCTACGAATTAATTCAAGGCAGAAGCCAGGAGAAGGTCATCTTCCTCACGATTTCTGCAGTTTGCCAGTTTCCTCCGACTGGTTTAAAGAGACAGGCTCAGTTTGATGACCCTGTAGCAAGATGGCTGTGGTGGACTGAATGATATATGTCTGTCTATATCATGTACTTGAGCACCTGGTCCTCAGTTGGTAGTAGCGTTTGGCAAAGTGATGAAACCTTCAGGAGGCACAGTCTTGATGGAGGGAACATTCACCGGAGGTGGGCTTTGAGAGTTTATGGCCTTACCTCACCTCACTGCTTGCTCTCTCTGCTTCCTGTGTGTGGATGAAAGAGATGATCAGCCAATCTCTTGACCTGAGAGCCAGCTGCCAGGCATTCCTTACACTACAGACTCCCCCTGCGGAACCACAACCCCAAATGAATCCTGCTATAAGTTGCTTTTGGTCATGGTATTTTGTCCCAGCCCCAGACAAGTAACCCAATGACCTTCTTTCTTGTAATTTGGATCATCCCTATTAGAAGCCACCAAGGCCACTGAGGCAACAAGCTCCCTGCCCACTACTTCACTACTAATTGGTTAGAGAGCCACAGTTGAGAACCAGATTTCCTGAACCCCCATCTGGGGAGCCGTGTTATAAGAATGGCTCCTTCTCCCGTGTGAGGAGGTAGGAAGTCCCTCCATTGCACCCCCCTCCCCCCGGGTGGTTCAACTTGCTATGAGATACTTAGTCCTGGTTTGTTCTCCCGCTGGATCTCCAGCCAGCCTGCCTCTCTTGCTCTTCTTAATGTGTTTTTTAAACCGTGGTGAGCTCTGGGGACCAGACTGTTTTTCCTTTGTTAATCTCATGGCTTCAAAAGTCCTTATGCTGAATTTTAGACTGCTTTGAGGAGCGTGGATTCCTTCAGGGACTATTCTGAAGTCATGTCACGCCTTGTAATTATCTTGTCTCCTTTTCTTATGCATCCTTTCGTCTTCCTAAATAATTAAGCATTTTGGATTAATGACTTTTGTCTCCCAGGTAAGAGAGGTTTTGCCTTTTGTCCTAGAAATATTTATATTATGTCTAATAGGGACAGAGTTTTTTTTTAATTCCCATTCTACTGTTGAGAGAATTATTAATATAGTGTACATACTTTTAATATCCCAAGCTATGCTTGAGAGTGAAATCACAAGACCATTCCACTTTCCACAGCTGCCTTCCTAGCAAGGAGAGAGATTAGCCCTAAGCACAGACGCTAGGTGCAAGCTCAGCACGCATCTTGAGTCCACCATTTACTAGTATAGACTTAGGTTAAGTTACTTACTTTTTTTATGCCTCAGTCTTCTCCTTTGTGAAATGGGTATGGTAATAACAAAACCATACCAAAGTCTCCCCTTGGGATTTATGAGATAAGTGATATAAAGAC
Organism: Rattus rattus; assembly: GCF_011064425.1. NCBI lineage: Eukaryota > Metazoa > Chordata > Mammalia > Rodentia > Muridae > Rattus > Rattus rattus. Next base: position 49,843,525 of record NC_046165.1, on the reverse strand, counting down.
TTTAGCACAGTTCTTGTAAGAAGATGAGCTATTTATTGAGTGTGTACCCCAGGCTGGGTGTGACCTCTTCTTAGCACATAGCCTTTGCTGATGAGGACAAATGCTGCAGAGTCTGTCTGATTGCCCTGTGGCATGACATGGGCTCTTAGGTACAGTCACAGAGCTGTGAGCTGGGTTCTCTGAGGTGTGAATGAGGCTTTGTGTCCTTAACCCTGGATTCCCTGGGCAGCTGGGTTCTTTCACAGTGAGTTTTTCATGCAAACACCCTCAGGATCGTTTGTCAGCTCTCCTGAAAAATTGTCTTAGTGGCTCAGACTACCCTGTGTTTTATGTCGCAAATAGTTTTATTTTGATGGTAAGCTATCTGATAATTTTCATATCAAGTTATTAAGTGCAGTGAGGCACATGTGTTGGATACTCACATGCCCCCCCCCGCCACACACACTTCAAAAGAGTCACATTGTATCAGCCACACTTTATTGATGAGAAATTTAGACCACATGCATGGAGCTGGGGACTAGAAGAGCCAGCATCCAAACCTAGGTATGTATTTAGTAATTGCAATTTCAGTAAATGGGAATCTGAGATTGCTGATCTGAAAGGTTTGTAGGTAATGAGGATTCCTAGTGTTTGAATGCCAGACACATTGAAATTATTATCTTGCATGGCCATATGAAATGAAATATTTATGATGGTATCTTGAGAGGGCATGGAGCCCACTCCCCACCCCAAATGTCCTACTCATTTTGTAGCATGGATGCCCTTGGAATACTGACTGGTGGGCCGGAAGCTTCTGGCTAATTTCTAGATTTCGATGAAAGGGAATACAAACCCAGAGTTTCATAATTCCTATCGTTCTTACCCCTAGTTCTGTACTGAGTGAGTGCAGTCATGTACCACTTGCTGAAGAACTGAATATATGGCCTCCCATCAAGTTCTGTCTATTGATGTTGTCACAGCCATCCTACTTTGTTTAAATCCATGGCGTGATGTTTTCACAGTGATGAACTTACCACATGGTGCGTTTCTTAGAAGGTACCTCTGTAGTTACACAGCATGCTACGGTACGTAATTAGCTGATAGTTTGTAGGATTTAAGGCAAGATTACATATGAACTGGAGGAGGAACAGGGTGCTCAGGGATGAGAACAGGGAAATGTCATAAAGCCCTGGGTGCATCGTTTGTGAAAGGATGCCAGTGTTTTACATTTAAGGTCGACCTGCATTACTTAGTGTGTCCACACTTTGTATTTGGACGCTTCCAGTTGGAGAAAGCAGGGCATGGGTAGTGTGTCCTACACCTGTTCACTTGCATCTTTATAAGTAAGCCCTTCCCCTTGTACAGATGTCGGGAAGCTACTTGATACCTTTGACTTTATGTGCATTAAGAACCAGCCATGTAATTTCACATACAGTTTTTAATCTTTAAAAAATCATACTCTGCTGGTCTCATTTTATTGTTATGGAACTTGCACTGGGCCCACAGACTGGAGGAGAGCCAGTGTTCAAACCTAAGCATTAATTTAGTCATTGCAGTTTTTAATGTAGGCAAGTGCTTTTAGGCTCTGCCAAACCCATCAGAAGGATTGCAGATGTGAGCTTCTCGTGGCAGTGGCTGAGGAGCACGTGCACTCCTGGAGGTGTCTGAGTACACGGGGTGTTGTGACAGGGCTCCTCCGTACCCTCCTGCGGATCTGGTGAGACCAGTGGGGTCTTCCAGCTAAGGCCCTCACTTTAGCTGCTTTGTGGCGGTCTACACAGTGGTTGGCCGGCTGTGCAGCAAGGAAATGGAGGTCTCTAGGAACTCTGTCAGTGACAGGATACTGTCCTTTACAAAGTCCCATCTCGCTGAAGCAAACCAGAAATCTCTTTCCACATTTGACTGAAAACTGGCCAGTGTGTTGGGGTTTTTAGAATCTATCAAGCTGATGTCTCTGATTTGCTCTGTCTTCTTCTCAAGGAGGAAATGGCCAGGTTTAACATTTATTGTAAAGATTAAGCAAAATGGACATCTACATCGCATGGAGACACTTTGTGACAGCTAGTTGAGAATTTTCTTTGCACCCAGGAGGCTTTACATTGATATCTGGAGTCAAGACTAGAGAAATATGACTTCGGAGTTAATATAAACGTGATAGATTGTGTCCCCATGATTTCTCAATGGGATACTTGAGTTGTTTCTTCTTCCATTAGTGAAGTCTGTCGAGTTTCTCATTGCATGCTAGAGATATTGAATTTGTGGATTATTCATGGGTTTTAGAATTGTTGGCCACTCCGAATTGTTTCTACTGTATTTAATTTTCTTAGTTTTTTCCATGTTCATCATCATATCTTGTAGTGGTTTGGGGGAAATATTAGATTGTGAGTTTGCGGGAGTCAGGGTTCCCTTCTGTTAGTGAAAACTACTGTCTGAATTCCATGAGGAGTTAGAATAATATAGCTCATGTGGTCTCTGTATGTCCCCTTTGTTTGCCCCAGAGAAACACATCTTACAAGGAGGAAGCTGGGTGTATGTGGAGGTAAGCTATTTCTTACAGGCTTGTTCTACTCAGCTTGGTTTTGACTTTTGAAAATGTCTAAGCTACTGGTTAGAGTCTGATAGCCTCAGCAAATGGTAAGGGACGCTGGAAGAGACTGCAATCAATGTCCCAAAGTATTGAGTGCAGGACCCAGCTTTTAAGGAAATTATCACAAGGGTTTAAAGGCATTCGAGCTAAGCAGACAGACTGAAGTTATAGTAGCATTACAAAGTCAGTTGAAAACAAAAGTTTTGATTGGAGGTGAGGGTGCGGTGGGGACTCATAGCAAGATGTGATAGCTTGGAGTTCATATGTATACCTGTGTGCACATACATGTCCGTGTGTACATTTGGCAGAGGGAATTAAAGATGAAGGAGGAGACGAGTAGTGATACAGTCATGATTTATGCTTGGATTGAATAAGAGATCATTAAGCAGGGTAAAGCTGCATTGTCTCTACACTGATAGTTCAAACCAAATCAGAGGAACCAGACATCCAATAACAGGAAGAGACTGCTCCATAGGTTTTATCGACTTCAATGCTTTAAATAGGAAAGTGGAAAATGTCTTTTTTCTTAACACTGGTGGTGAGTCAAACACATTTAAAGTTTTGCATCTTCCTTAGGGTTGTATGCGATTGTCTCGAAACCCCAGCTGTTTGCGGTAAGGCCGTGAGTGCCCTTTCTGTCACAGCCTCCATTAATTCTAGAACCAGGAAAGAGAGTTGCATAGTGGCAGAGAAAGGGCCAGTGAAGGCTGGGACTGACAGATGGGGAGCAGAAGGGAGGGGAAGGCACTGCGAAATGAAAAGGAAGCTATAAAATTAATTTGCCCTTCCTTTATGAATGAGACATTAGCAGTTGCTTTTGGGCCAATTACGTTGGCCATCACATTTTAATAGTGGCAGTTACAGCCAGTTTAATTAGTAAGTTTTTGTGAGTAATTTAACATTTCACTGAACGAGAAACCATTCTGAGGAGAAAGAGGGGTCCTCTAAATAATATTCACATCTCTGCAAAAGCCAATCATTTAATAAGAAGAAATCTAACAACGGAAAATGGTTGCTCCATATTTTTTAAGTGACAGTTTAATTAGGTATTTAAAGTGGGAAAAATAGAAACAGTGTTTACCATCAGGACTGGTGACAAATCAGCCAGGCTTACATTTTGGCTTTTTTTTTTTCTTTCTCTGCTCACTAGTACTTCTGTTCCAATTTGCTATTGAACCTGATTTATTTTCCCTTCTTTTCTCATAGTAGTGTTAGGAACAAGCAAAAGAAACTTGTCCTAAGTACTGCCATTTTGTTTTCAGATGCCATTTTATCACAGTAGAGACAAAGTTCAAGGTCCCAGGCCTTAGGGGAGCTGGGAATTTCCCAATAGCTGAACAGCTTCTGTTGTAAGGAGACAGTTGTCTGAGTCCAGCCTTCTCAGGGACAGCTTGTAAGAAGACAGTTGTCTAAGTCTAGCCATCCCAGGGACAAGTTCTCCATCTTGCTGGCAGGGTCAAACTAAGTTCATGTTCTCAGGCTGAGGAACCAATTCCTATCCTAATTGGTAGGAACTCTCTTGCTCAATTCCTTATGCCCACCGCGTTTCCCCTCACTTTATGGTTTCTTCCTTTACGTTGTACAACTTGCCCTTCAGAGTTGCAGGTCAGCCCCTGAGGATTATCTTCTATGGTCCTGATCCATCAGAAGTGGTTGATTATAATAGATTTTTGTCAGCTGCATTGACCTGGTGTTTAAGTGATGTCGGATCTAAGCGGACTCCGTAACAGTAGTTTGCTGCCGCTGTCCTCATTCCCATTTCCATGAATACTATTTTGCTCGAGGCTCTTACTGAGAGCCTTTAGGGGTGCAGATAAAAGCAGTACAGCCACCCACTCTCACCCTCAGCAGCCCAAGGGGATCCCCAAGCATCTCAGTATCCACCTAGGACAAACTAGGATTTGTGGCTTCAGTGAAGCAAAGAATTTCAGGACAATCCGTTTATGAGACAGAGTTAGAGAATTATTAAAGATATTTGAATATAGGATGAAGCTTGTGGACTAGTAGAAAAGGGTCCCTAAATACATACTAAGACTATGGGTGTGGGCTTCTCAGATCACTGGTTTTACAATTATCATATATATCCTGGGGGGCACCTGAGAGGATTATAATTGAAGAGATAAAAATTTAACTCACAGTGATACTTGAAGGTAAGGCAGCTTTACTATAAACAGTTTTGAGATATTTTTAGGCATTGTCTGAGGAAATGAATGAGGCCCTACCCAAAGGTCATATGTATTCTGACCTTCAGCCTGGGTCATCGCTGCTTGAACATGAACTATCTATATGTGAAAGGAATACTAAAGAAGTGAAATGCAGAACTTTGGGTGATAAGTGGTCTCTGTCCTCCTAAAGTTGAGGTGCACAGATTCAAATAATATGAGGTTCTGTAATATAAAGAGAGCTGTTTGCAGTGTGCAGAAAAGAAAACATAGTTCTTGCTAATAATTACATTAAAATTCAGAAGTAATACAAATATTCATAATCAGCATGGTCCCATATAAGGGCATAGTACTCATCCATAGTTTCCCAGCAGCCTTGTCTCTAACCCTTATTCTCTAACCACCTCCCCCATCTCTTTCCCCAGGGTCCTGGAGGCTAAACTTGAGACTGAAATATTAACAGATTTGTTTCTTCTAGAAACTTCCGCCTAGCCTTGTCCCCCCAACACAGTGGTGCCATGCTTAGCATCAAGGAGTGGTGCTATTTGATAAGGATTATGAGATGTGGCCTTGTTGGAGGGAGTGTGTTACTGGGAGTGGGTTTTGAGATTTCAAAAGCTCAAGCCTGAGCCAGCTGCCCTGTCTTTTCTGTTACGTGTGGATTCAGATGTAGAACTCTTAGCTACTTTTCCAGCACCATGTCTGGCTACATGCTTCCATGCTCCCTACCATGATGGTAGTGGACTAAACCTCTGAAACTGTAAGCCAGCCCCAGTTAAATACTTGGTTTTATAAGGATTGCCTTGGTCATGGTGTCTTCACAGCAATAGAACACTGACTAGGACATAGCACCTTCCCTCTGTGTCTACCTTTACCTCAGAACATGAGAGAGAGAGAGAGAGAGAGAGAGAGAGAGAGAGAGAGAGAGAGAGAGAGAGAGCGCATGTAGCTGCACTGCCAAAGTACAGTGCAAATGTCATCTCTGCTGGGATGTCTCGAGCTACATATTTTAGGTCATTGAACACTCACGTTGATTGTCTTTTGTCATGTTCCTCAACACAGGAAGTATCTTCTAGTCATCTGAATATGACTGATACAGATCCAGATTTGTACCTCCATGGAATCCAGCCTGGTCCAGATACCTCCTAGCGACAGTGAGAGGATTGTTTGGATAACGCGAGCTCTGAATGTGATGCTGCACAGTGAGCGTCATCATGTTCTTGTCACTGACATTTTGAACTGACCAGAAGTCCATCCCTCTCCTCATTCTATCTGCTTCATTCTCTGTACCATTTCCCCCTCTCTGTGTAATAAATAATTTTATACACTTCCCTCATCACTGTATAATAGAAAATATATTTTATGTGTTTTTTTTTAAGTCAGAGAAAAATGATTTTGAAAACCTTTTAGGGATGTGGCCTGATCCCTTTGCCATATACTAAGAAAGATAATAACACTGAATTTTGATAATTTTCCAACTTTTATATATTCTAGACATGCCAGAATCTCAACAGAGACCCCAAACACATCCCTGCTCTGGATGTGCTCTGGGACTGCGAATGTTCAGACTGGAGTCTGCCTTCTCTTGCATTGCTGTAGTTTTGATACACAAGGCCTGGGGACTGATCCAGACCCATTATAATCCTGTGCTCCTGGGGAGGAGAGGTGAACCAGGGGACTCCTAGTCAGAGGGAGACTTAAACTGTCTCCTTCAGACTTCTGCTCATGGCAGTTGATTTGACAGTAGTTGCTCTTGGACTTGTCATCCCATTCCCTCAATGACTTTCACTGTCATTGGAAGGTTTTATGGACACTTTCTTAGAGGTATATAAAGCACTAGATATTTACAGCATGCATCTGTTGAGGGCCATCTGTTGGATCTGCTTATCACTCACAGGTTGACATGTTGGTTCTCTCCCACCCTCAATCATTTACATTCCCAAACTTATCAGCCCAAATTAAAGGAAAAGGAGTGGGACTTTACCTCATTTTCTTTTTTGTTTGAAAGTCAGGCTTTCTCCTTCAGCCAGTTTCCAAGGCTACTTAACTTTCCTCCCTTCTTCTTTATAAAGTTGGCCAGTCATTCACTTAGGTGTTTACAGATAACATTTATGAAGGAGTTTAGTGCCTACAAAGTGGCAGTTGTTTTTATTTTTTTCCCCCCTTGGATTTTTTTATCTTTATTAACTTGAGTATTTCTTATTTACATTTTGATTGTTATTCCCCTTCCCAGTTTCAGGGCCAACATCCCCCTAACCCCTCCCCCTCCCCTTCTATATCCCCATCCTCCCCCCATTAGCACCCTCCCCCCAACAATCATGTTCACTTGGTGTTCAATCTTGGCAGGACCAAGGGCTTCCCATTCCACTGGTGCTCTTACTAGGCTATTCATTGCTACCTATGAGGTTGGAGCCCAGGGTCAGTCCATGTATTGTCTTTGGGTAGTGGCTTAGTCCCTGGAAGCTCTGGTTGCTTGGCATTGTTGTTCATATGGGGTCTCAAGCCCCTTCAAACTCTTCCAGTCCTTTCTCTGATTCCTTCAACAAGGGTCCTGTTCTCAGTTCAGTGGTTTGCTGCTGGTATTCACCTATGTATTTGCTGTAATCTGGGTGTGTCTCTCAGGAGAGATCTACATCCGGTTCCTGTTGGCCTGCACTTCTTGGCTTCATCAATCTTATATAGTTTGGTGGCTGTATATGTATGGGCCACATGTGGGGCAGGCTCTGAATGGGTGTTCCTTCTGCCTCTGTTCTAAACTTTGCTTCCCTATTCCCTGTCAAGGGTATTCTTTGTTCCTTTTAAAGAAGGGTGAAGCATTCACATTTTTGGTCATCCTTCTTGAGTTTCATGGGTTTATTGCATCTATGGTAATTCAAGCATTTTCGGGCTAAGTGCCACTTATCAATGAGAGTGCATACCATGTGTTTCCATGATTGGGTTAGCTCACTCAGGATGATATTTTCAGTTCCATCCATTGGCCTATGAATTTCATAAAGTCATTGTTTTTGATAGTTGAGTAATATTCCATTGTGTAGATGTACCACATTTTCTGTATCCATTCCTCTGTTGAAAGGCATCTGGGTTCTTTCCAGCTTCTGGCTATTATAAATAAGGCTGCTATGAACATAGTGGAACATGTATCTTTTTTATATGTTGGGGCATCTTTTGAGTATATGCCCAAGAGAGGTATAGCTGGGTCCTCAGGTAGTTCAATGTCCAATTTTCTGAGGAACCTCCAGACTGATTTCCAGAATGGTTGTACCAGTCTGCAATCCCACCAACAATGGAGGAGTGTTCCTCTTTCTCCACATCCTCGCCAGCATTTGCTGTCACCTGAGTTTTTGATCTTAGCCATTCTCACTGGTGTG
>NC_046165.1:49828885-49835329 GCF_011064425.1 Rattus rattus | reverse complement strand
AGAATAAATAAAAAATTAGACAATAAAAAAAAAGACCATGCCAATGCCTTTCCAATTAACAGTTGCCTTGTGCACCTAACCCACTGTGTATTTGTTAGAAGTCCATAATCTCATCTATTTCTACTCAGGACTAGGAAGTCAGAGCCTGCACTTTAATGGATTGTCTGCTACAAAGAAATAAACATCTCTATATAAAAAGATATCTCATAAACAGCCACAGATTGTTGAAAATTTAGTCTAAACCACAGGACACTGGAAGAGCTTACCTGGCATGGAAAGTCAAGTTAACTCATCCCTTATGTGGAAAGATGGGGGGCAGGGTTGATATCTGTTTTTCCAAAATGGGTTAATTATATACATTCAGATATGTGAGGCTTATAAGAAAAATTTGTAACCTGTTTGGAAAATTCTGTGCTAAGACCCTTGCTGAGTGGGAGAAAATGAGGATTATAAGGTTTTGTTTTGAGAGGACAACCTACTACTTAACCTTTCTATATCACATTGTTTGTCCTAATCAAAATGAACTTCACCCTGAAAATGTTAGCAAAACTTTTATTGTGTAGTTTAAAAGAACAACATACTAAAAAGTGTGTAAATAAAAAAGCTTACTCTAAAAAAAAAAAAAAAAAACATAAAAAAAAAAAAGAATTATTTTCACTATTCTGAATTTTGTGCCTTTCCAGATGAATATGAGACTTGTCCTTTCCATGTCTTTGAAGAATGCTTATGACTCGGTGCCCCAGTGTAGGGGATTGCCAGGGCAGGAAGGTGGGAAGAAGTAGGTGGTTGGGTGGGGGAGCACCCTCATGAAGCCAGGGAGGGGGGGCGTGGGATAGGCTGTTTCTGGAATGGAAACCATGAAAGGGGATAACATTTGAACTGCAAATAAATAAAATATCCAATAAAAGAAAAAAAAAAGATTATACTGAACAATGTAAGATAATATATAACTGAAAACCATCTCTTAACTAAACATGTGTCTCCATGGAGCTACCACAAAGCAGACACTTAAAAAGAAAATATTAATCTCCTCTCTTAAAAATATAAATTTAAAAAGTAGAAAAAGTCTACTGCTTTTTTGTTCCTAGAGGTACAAAATTTACAAAAAAAATTGTTTTGAAAGATTTTTAATTTGCTGCATATTAGCTCCAAAAGGTGTATATATATATATATATATATATATATATGATTTCTAATTATTACTTTGATATTTCTAAGATATATTTCTGATGGGAAAATATCTCCCTATGTTTTTACAGATAGTTTATTTTTCCATGTACAAGGAACATTAACGGATATTGTATTTAACAAAGCAAGTCATTCACAGCAAATAAGAATGATATTACATGTCTAACAAATTCTAAATCTAAAGACCTAATGTAGCATGCTTAACACTTAGGTCATCTCAGGCAACTTCAGGACATTAAATAGACTAGTTAGAATTTCATCTCTTATAAGTTTGAATTCATCTATAAATGTTAATGGAGTGACATGTCAGTAGAATCTGTATGCAATTCATTGTAAGTAAAATTGTATTACAAATTCTATTCCTAATGTCAAGTAGTGTTTATTATTCACTGTACCAAATCAGGTAATCTGGACTCCTAAGTAACTTGGACAATCCTAAAATTTCTTGGATTATGTATGACTGAATTATATCTACCCAATATATTATAATAAGGCTTAATACATAAGTTCTAGATATCAAGGGTTCTTTGAAGAAAATTTTAATAAGTCTGCTGAAGGTAAATAGAATCATCAGAGGTTCCAGACTGCAGAGCATTTGGGTTACTTTGAGTTAAGGAATAATTTGTTTCCTTTCTGTGAGCACAGCATTATACAATGGGCCTTCAAATAGCCAATTTCACAGCAATTCTGTATGATGTGTTTCAGGTGAAGAAAATGGAGTCTAAATAAATATTTTCTTTGCTGAGAACATATTTATCTATTCCAGAACATGGAGTAATTTATTTCAACCGTTTCCCCTATGTTTATGTAATTTGGGAGGAAGAAATATTTTTATGAAAATGAATATATGTTGATAATATTAGTTTTCAAGCTATAAATCAAATTGGCTTAAAATAACAACATATGCTAGAAAAATAAGACACAAAATAAGAAAATTTATTTGTGTCTATAGAAACTTTTAAATATCATTCAATTTGTTATATATTTAAATCATACAAACCCCCACCCCATTTTTCATCATTAAGAAACTACTGAATCAAAGGGAAATTTTAATTAAACATTGATTTCTGCTTGTAGAACAACTGAAAGGAATTATAAACCACTTTTTTAAGAATCTGTGGAGTGTAAAAGACTGATCCCACTAATGGATGAAATTTTAGCATACTTATCCAAAATGAAGGAGAGATGTATGTTTTGGGTACCTTACCAATTCAAGTTACTTTGTTCCCTTGTATATTGTATGCTAGCAAAAATAGATTAATGATTTAGTAAGTATGACTTTATATTTATTATTTTTCCTAAAGGCATATGGGTGTCTTTAAAGTAACCAGAATATGGTGCAGCCAATAAAAGATCCTGCTATCTGAAGGATTACTAGGTGTTGTTGCTGGACTGATATGACTATAGAAGTTGCCATAGATTGTAAGAATAGCTACCAAATCTTCACAGACCTGCCAGAAAGAGCTACATTGTAGACAGTGTCTATGATACCCAATTCTGGATAAAATATGGGAACCCTGGTAAATATTGATGCAGTATACATTTGTTTTTATCATGTGTCCCAATATAGAGGATAGAAGATTTCTATTTCAATTGCTTAAAGATATTTAATTGAAATATCTGGTTTCTTATACACACAGACTGTATTTATGAAGCTTAGCAATAAGACTGTTGTCAGTAATAAAAAGCAGTTATTTTCACACAGAAACCCTTGTGTGATGGTGAGAAATGAAAGTAGCCTACATCTCTGCCAAATGGAAATCAACTTTGATAGTAAATACAAAGTTGTTTCAGCCACTACTCTCAGTTTTTAACTCCAACCTTTTACAATAGAGCTTCCACTCTCAGATGCCAGTTGAAATAAAGTGGTCAATAGAAGAGAGCTTTGAGATCCTGTCACAAAGAGAAAGCAGTAAGGCAGCCCTTCCCTCTTACTGCTTTATTTTCAATCATCTGATACACTTACATTTAGGTTCGTTAATTCTGAAGAGAGATCACAGTATTGGAGGCTGGCTTGGTCTGACAGAAAGAAAGAATATCTATAGATTTCACTTTGGAATTACCAGGAACCTATAATTTTTCTTAGCATTTCAGTGGCTCTTCTTAGATAAAGAAGGAAAACTTTGGTATTTTAGTGATGAAATTTTTCTCACAAAAGAAATTCAAGTCTTTCTTCTTGTAATAAAAACTGAACTCTATTTGAATCACAGTTGGTGAATTATCCAGTCCTCGTTCAACTTTTCAGCCTTCATTTTTCTCATTGGTTCCATTTTTCCAATCACTCAAAGTCAGAGAAAATCCTTTCTTACAGGGGACACGGGGCCTGAACCAGTTATCTTCTGTAATCAGACAAGGCCTCAAGTGGAGAGATAAGGACGTCAACCGAGCCACCAATCCTTCTACCTACAATTTGTCCTGCATGTAGATTTTGCTGGGACTAGAACCTAATAGAATCATCATTAAAGAGACCAGAGACTTCATCCAGCAACTGACAGGAGCAGTGCAGAGTACCAAAGCCAAACACTAGGTGGAGCTCCAGGAGTCCTGCTGGGGAGTTGGAGGAAAGACTGGAGGAACCAGAACCAGTGGGGTCAGGTACATACCATTAGAACAGGGCCCAAATAATCAACTGACTGGGACTCATGGAAGCGTGAGGGATCAGAGAACCTGTAGGGTCTGACCTAGGAACTATACATATATGTTATGGATGAGTAGTTTGATGTTCTTGAGGGGATCCTAACAGTGAGACCTGGGACTGTCCCTGACTCTTTGGCCTACTTGTTGGATGCTTTTCTTCCTACTGAGTTGATTTGTCCTGTGTTGTCTTATTATAGCTCGTAATGTTATGCTTGGTTGATGTCTCTGGTTGGGCTGCTCATTTCTGAGGAGAGGTGGCATGTGAGTAGGGGAATCTGAGAGAGAAGTGGGGAGAGAGTTTGCAAAGAAAGTTGGGAGGCTGGAGCCACATGGTAGAAGGAAAAGAACAGATTTCTTTAAATTTTCTTCACATGGGCACCCCAAAACACACACACACAGAGAGAGAGAGACAGAGAGAGAGACAGAAAGAGAGAGGCAGAAAGAGAGAGACAGAGAGGAGAGAGGGAGAGAGAGAGAGAGAGAGAGAGAGAGAGAGAGAGAGAGAGTAGACAATAAATAATGTGTTAAAAAGTTGACAAAGATATATAAAATAAAATTGTTTTAAGTCCTGCTTCATGTACACATGTCATGCATGGTGTTTGCGGGGTGGGTGTTTGGCAGGTAAGTGGGAGAAAAGATAAAGAGAGAGAGAGAGAGAGAGAGAGAGAGAGAGAGAGAGAGAGAGAGAGAGAGAGAGAGAACACATGTTATCCTGCTAAACTGTGTTAATGAAGCAACATGTGCTCTTTTCCTTGATATTGGTCTGGCTGGTGGGCTTAGGTCTAGAGAAGCACTGCTACAGATACTGATGCCTACCTCTGTGCTGCCTGTCAGACTGTGTGGGTGGGAATGGGTTGCGAATATCTGTCAGGCCTGCCACTCAGGAGCTTGCTAGGCAGAAAGCTCAGCATCACCCAATGGAAAGGCTGCTGGTGGGGAACCAAGCAACAGAGAACTTCAAGGAGTGGGCAGCTGTGGCTCGCATGGGGAGAACTTGACGGCACATTAGCTGATGAACAGTCGATGCAGTTTTTCCTGGTGTCATCGTAATGACTTTCTGTGCAAATGAAAAAAATAAGCAAGAAGCAACAACAAAAAAAAAATTTGGGAGGGGAAACTGAGGTCAGGATGGACCATATAAGAGAAGATTAAAAGAAAAATAATTCTCAATACCCTTTATCTTATAATTTACCTATCATATATGACTTCTATCTTCCTCCATATGTAACATTATTGCAATAATAGTTTATATAAGTCTCTTCTACAAGAATGTGACTTGCTCGTGGACAGAAACGCATTATTTACTTTTGTTTTTACTTAGCAGCACATGTACATCATAGAAAATAGCACTTATTGTTAAACATCATTTGATAAAGTGCATGAATAAAGGATTCCGTAAAGAAGTGAACTAGAATAACTTTTCACATTTTTTGTGGCTAGTTAAGCCACAAAAATTGGGGAAGAACTATTTTGGTTTTCTTAAATGAAAAGTATTCCAGAATATGGTGTTTTTCAGCTTTAAAATTGGAGAAGACCCAAGTGATCTCAAATGGATAAGTTGCCCATAAAATTACTTTGGATTTTTGGAATACAAATATTGAGTGATCATTGAGAATTTGTAGAGACATTTTTCAAGTATGTTTCTTATTCTTTGCTTGTATAAATCTGAACTAACAGAACAGAAAGCAAACCCCAAGTGTTTCTTCTACAAAAGAATATATTTTATTGGCATATAGTCAGGATACAGAAATTTTATTATGACTTCTATATACACATATATGATTTATTTTGGTTGCATTTACAATGAGTATTCTAACTAATTGGCATCAAAGTTTTCTTCCTATGCCTTCTTTTTTATTGCTTCCACTTCCTTCTGACTTCCCTATCTCCCTTCTGTTCTTACTTTGGTTTTGTTTTTTTTCTCCAATATGGCATTTGCAAGTTTCTTAATGTAATTCCAAGTTACTATTCTCAGGGGTAAGTCTCACAAGGCCTATGTTACAAATACATTTCACCATGTTAACACATTTGGTTAAATCACTCCTGTATAAACTCAGCTGAATTATAATAAACATTTGTCAATGTACATTTTTCAAAACTGGAATTAGAACCATTTCTTTCACATCTTGATCCAAGATCAAAGAAAAATTGCTCCAAATCTAAATGTGTAATAATATAAAATGGATTAAACATAGAAACCACAATGTAAAAAATGAATCATGGTAGAGGTATGAGCATTTATAAAGAAGAGACAGTTGAACACAGGTACTTTGAAAAATGGAATGAGAAAATCACGGGGATACTTTTAATGGGGTAGTAGAGAGGGAGGGCAATACAGAGAGGGTGGATGGTAGGAGAGATAGATAACACTAAGGACACTTGAAAAGGGTGTAGAGAAACATTATAACCTTTACTTCAAACGTGCATATAAATATGTGTTTGTTTATATATCATTTTAAATGAAGTAAATACATATACATATATATATACATGCATAAAATATTTTAAATAAAATTACACTACTTGAGATTAATACTGTTCCCCCCAAGGCTAAAAGTACCTAAGAAGGGTTGGGGATTTAGCTCTGAGGGTAGAGCGCCATTTAAAGCAAGCACAAGG